>NC_052572.1:74972815-75068215 GCF_016699485.2 Gallus gallus
TGATTTCTCGAACGCTGGGGTGCCCTTTTGGAATCCTGTGGTCTTGTGACGTGGTCTTGCCTCCCAACCTTGTCCGTCCATGGTGGAGCAGCCGGGTGGCCCTTAGTGATGTCATAAGCAGCTAGAATGAGGGGAGGAGCAGCGCGTGCTGCTTCCCTTCATTGGAGCGCTTGAGCTCGGCGTGAGTACGTGTCTTGTTGCACTTGTGCATCTACTGAGTGTGTTTGTCTTCATCCCGTCTTGTGCAGCGCCTTGTAGGTAAGCTGAGACGGTGCGGGATAGACGGGTGGGCAGCGAGGGCTTGAGAACTGCTGGCTGGCAGAGCTCCTAGGATCATATTTCTTCATCTGGACCATCAGACGCCATTTTCCCCCAGGCCATCACTTCCAAAGCCATCCATCAAGATGGCATTTGTCCAACGGTTTTTCCCTCGCCTTCCTTGCTAAATTGTGGAGGCTCACTGACCTGCTCTTTCTCCCTCCCCTGCCCACCCTCCGCCTGCTCCCTTGGTGCAGCTTTTGCTCGTGGAAGATCAGAGCAAAGTGACAAGGAACGGCTGCGGGTTCGAGGATCTTCTTCTCCTTGTTCTGATCTCTTGCCAGGTACGTGCCATGTTTTGTATTGCCACATGGTTCAGCAGCCCGTGTTTAGTCACACCGTGTGTAGTAACACAGCCTCGTCCAGCTGAAATGCAGCTCTGGTCACGTGTGGGTTTTTTCCACTTCCTCTCCAGCTCAACCCTCAGCAGGATGCTGCCTGTAGTGCTGGGAGCAGCTAGTGTGAAGGAAGGCAATCCCTTAGGCAAAGAGCCCTAGCCGCAGTTTGTGCAGAGCTGCACAACATGAGCCAGGGGCAGAAGCGTGCATGCTTTGGCTGTGTGAGTGTGCCCGACAGCTGTAGGGAGCACAGCAGAGATGCAGGCAGAGGAAATGCGTGGGCAAGGCTGCGGCCGGCGCTGGTGGTGAGGCTGCTGCTGGGAGCCGGGGGCTGGGGAGCAGCTCCAGCCCCAGCAGTGACACCTCTCCCTGGCCTGCTACTGCGCTCTCAGCGTGCTGCGGGCAAATGCATCTGCTGCTTTGTGCCAGAGTCCCCATCTGCTAGCAGAGGGACAGCGACTTGGTCCAGTGCTGCGTATTCAAACGGCTGTCCCGTTTGAATAGACTGCACACAGTTGTTGTTTCTAGAAGTAGTTCTGAAGAAGTCTCTTGATCCAGTGCTGTGTGAGCACAGGAAATGTGATTCTTTTCTGTTGCAGCTTGTCGCGCCTGCTGTGATGGGCATCGCGAGCAGTGAGATCAGCCGTGGGCCTGACCAGGCGTTGACGGAGGTACAGTGTGAAGCTCTGCTTGGTCTCTGTTCCCTGACTTGAGCCAGCAGAATGAGCCACCGGTGTGCTCTCCTGCTTTTCAAGAGAGAGAGCATCCTTCCGGCTCTCTCGGTGTCCCTGAAGAGCTGCCTTAAAAGCTTCATTGCCTTGCTAGTGGCATGTAGATGGCACCCTGCAATCCTCCTTGTTTGTCCTCATCTCCTCACCATGGCCTGTGCTCTCTGTTTCAGCCTGAGAAGCAGGGGAAGCCCTTGCTGGTCCAGGAGGAGCCATCTCTTAATATTCCGGCTATTGCTGCTGGCCATGTTATTAAGAGCTACGTTGCCCAGGCAGCGGATGAGCTCTCCATGGAGGTAAGCAGTTAAAGAAGGCGTTCCTTGTTGTCACGGCCAGAAGAGTATACCGTGTGAATGCATCAGGAATATTCTCAGACACCTTCAGAATGCCTTGTGAGGCGAAGCCCAGAAGATGCAGGTCCAGATAGGACTTGCACTGGGTTGGATGCAGGGAGGAGTTCAGCCATGTCTAAAAGATGGTTTCATTTGGCATGCTTGCACTGTATTCTGTGTGGTGTGTAAGGCAGCGGCTCTTGTACCTCCAAGCCCAGCTTTCCGATGGGAAATGCCTGAAGAGCTGCCCCGGTGCAATTGCTCTCAAGCTGTGCGCTCTTTGGCAGTGCAGAAGAATGGCGTCATCTCAGCTGTGCTTTCCTCCCAGCTGTGCTGAAGCTGGGATTGATGTTGCAATCTCTTGCAGGTGGGAGACCTGGTGTGCATTACTGCTATGCCAGCAAAGGAGCTGAGCCCCTGGTGGAGAGGCAAGCGTGGCTTTCAGGTAGGCACAAGCTTCAGACTCCTGGGCGCAATTGCAGTCAAGTGAGGAACATCAGCTTCGAGCTGCTCGGCCCGCACAGGGTGGCTTCTGGATGTCAACAGCTTCCCTGTGTTGCTGTCAGAGGACTTTCCCTTTGGCTCTGGGCTTGGGTGGGAAACTGTCTCCTCATGTGACTTAGAAGCAAGAACCTCTCGTGCTCCATACGCAGTCAGGAGTTGACCATCTCTGTCCTTTGTACAAGCACGGAGGACAGAGCCTTCTTGTGCGGAACCAAGTATTGGTTTTGTAGGTCTTCTGGCTGCAAATGTTGAATGAGGGTTACTTTTCTGCAGGCCATTCTTTCTTGGTGCAACAGTTGAAAAAATGCTGCATTCAGTATTCCATCCGTCTTTTTGTTCTTGTTCCAGGTTGGGTTTTTCCCCGGTGAGTGCGTGGAGCTCATTAACGGAAAAATTCCCGAGGCCCTCATCAATTCAGCACCAAAGCCAGGTACGGATGTTACATGTGATGGCGCGGGGAAGTCAAATGGAGTCTTTTTCTGGGTGTGTTCTGTGTTGAATACCTCCTTTATCCATCCCACGTTCTCCTCTGTGTTGATGATCCTTCCTGCATCCCACGGGGCGTAGGGCTGCTGTTTTGTAGGCAGTGAGAATGAGGGCTTGGGCAAATGCTCGAATCCTTGTAGAATGCAGTGTTGGCAATGTTCTTGCCGCTTTGACGCGCTCTGTAGCATGTGTTTCCGCTCAGCCTGGTCGCACTGAGCCCAACCTGAAATGAACTGGTTTCTTCCTTTTGTTGTGCAGTGCCAAAGAAGCGTGGCAAGCTCCTCAGCTTCCTTCGTTCCTTCGTGAAGGCCCGCCCACAGGAACCGAAGCAGCGGGAGCTGGAGAAGGAGAAGGAGAAGGAAGGGGTGTTTGGCTGTGACCTGGGAGAGCATCTTCTCCACTCTGGCCGTGATGGTAAGGAACAGCCCATTCCTGAGAGCTTCCTCCCTCTGTTGGGCATGTAAAGATGAATGGGAGATCGTGTCTAGCAAGGGGCAGGTTGATAGCGGTGGAGAAACGTGAAATGGGAGTTATGGCTGAACGGGAAGCTGAGGCTAATGCTCATAGGAGGCCGGCACACTTGTATTTGCTTACAGCCAAAGGTGTAAGCCAATCCCACGCTAGCTTGAAAACCAAGGAAGCCTTTTGGCCCAAGAGAGTGTAGTGCGTCAGTTTCCTAGCTCTTCTGGACATGAGGTCTCACGCCTCCATTCCGGTGGGAGCTGTGATGGGACTTGTGGCAGTGTCTCTGGCTTCTCCAGAATTACTTTCTGCAGGCTGCTTGGCAGGTCCTGGCATTTCTTGAAAGCCAAGAACACGTCCGTGTCCAGTTTCCTCCCCGGCTCCTGCCTGCCTGCGATGTCTGCGACAGCCTTCTTTCTCCTGTGAGGAGGAGGCAAGCAGTAGCCCGGCTGGGCTTAGTGGATGGGATGTGACAGGGGCAGCGGCTGAAGCAGGACTTGAATCAGGAGCTCAGCTAAGCGCTGGCCCTTGTTCTGTAGTCCCCCAGGTCGTGCAGAGCTGCGCTGAGTTCATTGAGCAGCACGGCGTGGTGCAGGGGATCTACCGCCTGTCCGGCGTGGCGTCCAAGATCCAGAAGCTGCGGTAAGAGTGCTTCTGGACTGTATGTTGTCTTGCTTTGGAGTTTTTTCCTCTTTCTCCAAGCCCTCTGTTTTTGTGTCCTCTCCAGCCATGACTTTGAGTCGGAGCAGATTCCGGAGCTCACCGTCCGGGACATTCACAGCGTGAGCTCCCTGTGCAAGATGTACTTCAGGGAGCTCCCGAGCCCTCTGCTGAGCGAGCAGCTGCATGGCAAGTTCTCGGTAAGCACAAGGCAATGGCCTTCATGTCCCTCTTCGTGGCCTTTCCCATCCACACACACGCCTGCGCACCTTTTTTTGGTCTTTTTTCTGTTGAAGTTGGGGTTTTGATGGACATCCAGTGGGTGTCTCTGTACAACAAGCAGCTCGTGCTTCCTGCAAACCGCGTGCACCGTAACACCTGGTGTTAGCATCCTGCCATTGGAAATGTGGGAGATGGGAGCAGCAGTGCCCTCTGCAGCTCTTAGGCCCTTTTTCTGTTAGCCCCATGCGCTTGACTCGCATGATGTGTGTCTCATTCCCTTTCTGCTTTCTTCCAGGACGCTGTTTGTGCCGGTACAGATGAGGAGCGGTTGCTCCGAGTGCAGGAGGTCATCCAGCAACTGCCTGCACCTCACTACAGGTCAGAAAACTGCTGCCCTCGGTGTGGGGAGCTCAGCCCTGCTGCACTTCAGAGGGCGATGATGCGATGGCAGGCTTTGTGTCACACTGGCAACGTGATGCCTGTGTGTGTTGAAGTGGTGGATGGCTGCGTGGGGTGAATGGATTGGGTCAGCTCCTGGCACGGGGGCACAGCTGGTGCAGGTGATGGCTGCAGCTGTGCTGTGCTGGGGCTTGGTGCTGCAGCGTGGCACTTGGGAAAGCTTGATCTACTTGCTATTCCGTAGCAAGAACAAGCAGTGGCATGAAGTGAGGTTTGTTTGGTGAATGTGAGCACGGCGTGCTCAGTGGTGCTGAAGGTTTGGCTCTTGCTTTCCAGGACGCTGGAGTACCTGCTGAGACACTTGGCTTGTCTCGCTGGGAGCTGCTCCGTCACAAACATGCCCACTAAGAACTTAGCGATTGTGTGGGCTCCCAACCTCTTCAGGTAAACTTCTTTTTCCGTCTCAGCACAAGGCTTAGATCTGTTCTCCCCACGGGCACACTTTAGAGAGGAGGACAATTTGTGCTCTCTTGGTTTTGTCAGATGGGGCTGGTGTGTCCTTGATCACCCGGGAGAATGTCTTCAGTGGCATCAGTGCTTGCCCACTGCACTGGAAGTCTCCACAGCCCAACTGGACAGCCTTTGGCTCCCCAAATGCCCAAACGTGGGGAAACGATCTCGGGTCAATGACTTCTCCAATCTGCCTTTTCTACAGATCCCAGCAGAATGAGGCTGCCTGCGCCAGTGGAAGAGCTGCCTGCGAGGAACTGCAGAGGCAGTCGGACGTGGTAGAATTCCTCATCAACCACACCGACGTCCTCTTCTGCTCCAGCTCCACGTCATGCATTGGAGATGGAGCAGGTGAGCGTCTTCCTGCATGAGCTTTGTCTTGATGAGACACCTTGATCAAATGCAGGCCTTCTCCAGGATTGTTGACATACACTTTTGCTATCGAGGGGCCAGCAGGCTTGTGGGCTTAGATGAGAATATGGCAACTTGTGGCTGGATGCGGAAAATGTCCAAGCCCAAAGTTGAGCATGAGAAAACCGTCCCTGTCATGGTGATGTTTTGCATGCAGGTGAAGCCTGATGAAAGGGTTTTGACCTCCTCTTTTTCCAGTGGTTGGGATAAGCAAGGCTGAGAGATGTGCAGCACCTCCCCCAGAACTGTGATGGCTGTGCTGCTGCTTTCTGATCCTCCCTCTTAGCTGTGGTCTTCCCTTCCAGGGCGCAGTTCTCCATCAGGGCCCAAGTCTATGCAGGTGTCTTCTCCTGCCACCAAGCTGCTCACCCTGGAGGAGGCACAGGCACAGAGGGGAGGCCACAGCAGCTCTCCCACTGTGACAGAGAGCAGGGACATGGACGTGGAAGAAGGCCCCGCAGCTGCGCGGGGGAAATTCCACACAATCATTGACTTTCCGTCTGAAAGGTAAAGAGGACTTTCTTTTCCAGCAGCTTCCTATCAGACTTGCTTGGGTGGGCTTTTGTGGGTTTTTCTCCACTATTGCTAGTGCCAAAACTTGCAGAAGCTACGTGACGCCAATGGTGCGTGTGGTGGTGTACTGAATGTCCCCTTCCTTTGGACTCTGAAGTTCAACTAACAGGCATGCTCTGCATCTGGGTTGACATGGCTGAGGGGAATGTAGCCAGCAAGACTCCAGGGCTGAGCTCTAGGAATGGAACCGTCCTCAACCGTGTGAATCAGAGCGAGCTTCTAAGCTGTGTTTCAGCAGGAACCAGGCAGTGCTAGTAGCAAGCAAGTGTTGGCAAGAGCTCAGGGCAGCTCTTCCTTCACCCTGCACCATGCACGACTCACACCGCTCCCTCTTTTCTCCCTCCAGACCAAGTCCACCCAGCAGGGTGAAGGAATCCCCAGCATGCAGTTGGTGTTCCTGTTTCAGGCTGAGGAAACCATCCTCTGTGGGCAAACGCCAACTGCAGCGCGATGCCAGGGAGCCCTCGGAAACAGAGGTGGTGGTCCTGGCAGGTAAGGGTGCACATCCAGCTGTCAAAACCCTGCTTGTCAGCGCCATGGAATTCATGCTTGGAGTCCACACAAAAGAGAAAGACAAACAACAAAAGCGCAACAGTTCCTTTCGAGACAGTGCTCCTACTGTTGCTATTGTCCTCTTGGCTTTGTCCTGCTGCCACTGCAGAAGCAAATCTCAAGAACCACTCTCATCATTCAGCTTGTGCAAGTTTGCCACTAACTGTTTGCCTGTGTATCTACTCCTTCCTAGGTGAACCGAGCCCTCGTCCACGCAGAAGAGCCAGAGCGTATAGCGATGGTTCACTGTGTGCTGGTATCAATGGACAGCTGCTAGGAAGCACAAATCGCTGCAGCTCGGATGACAGCCTGCCATATAACATCAGTGAGGGAATGAAGGTGCTCATCCAGGTTGAAGCCCTCATCTCTCCCAGCTGTGCAGAAGGCACTGACCTGAGCCTGCCAGAAACAACAGTCACCGAGCTGGACTGTGACGGGGCACCATTGCAGTGCAGCCCAGCCCAAGCACAGCCCGAGTGCCCCGACAGCAGCAGCTCCATGCAGGAGCAGGTCAGCGTCAGCCAGGAGGAGCCGAGCCTGGTGGAGGGGGACGTAGAATCAGAGCTCCAGTCCCAGGCACCGGGCAGCAGCACGAGCTCTGAGCCCCTCTCTCCTTCACCAGAGACGATGAGTCCCCTGTGTACACCGGACCTCTCACCAAAAGGCCCTCCTGGCTCTTAGGGAATAAAAGCACGCTGGTGCTGGATCAACGCCTTGACTGCCTTCTGAGTCTTCATTCCCAGGGATTGGGATGGATGCAAGCAACAGCAAGGCAGCTCATGTTGCAAGGCTATGGCTGTGGGCTGTGCGTGCAGCAGAGCTGCGGGTTTGTTCCCATTTTGTCTGGCTGTGGGATGCCTGCAGCGAGAGCTCTGCTCCCGTAGTGTATGGTAGCAAAGAATCTCCAGCATCCGGGATGCTGCTCATGATCATGCCCAGCTTCCGTGCTATGGCTGTGGCTTTGTGATGCTTTTGAGTGAGGGATGCCTCAGCTGCTCCTCAACAGCTCTCTCGTCTCTCCCGCCGTGTCCATTCCTGGCTCCCAGCTACGAGCTGGCCCTGCAGAGCATCTGCAGCCCTGTCAGCATCAGCATCCAGCAGCGGCAGGAGGAGCTCCCCCTGACCAATGCCAGGCAGTAGTGCTCGGTCTGCAGGTTAGCTGCCATTTACCTCTGGGTGTCTCTTGCAGAAGACTCAAACAGCAGAGTGTTTTCCTCATCTGCAGCACGCAAATGCTACAAAAGCAGAAACAACCCAGGAAGCTGTGGGTTTGGGAGTCTGCATGGACATGCACTGTCTGTGTTGATGGTGCTCTGCCATCCTTTATTTCCTTCTCCTTACTTGTCCACATGCTGCTCAGAAATGGAAAGCTGCATGTCCCATAATTCCCCAGAACCCAACTTAGGTGACTGGTGTCCTGAACAGGTAAGGTCCATGTAAATATTCAAATCTTTCCCATTGCACAGCATGGCAGTGCTGCCGGACTTTGTTATGGCTCTTTAGGGCACCTTCCAAGCTTTGTGTCATTTTCCTCTCACCTTTCCCTTTCTTTCCCCAAGGTTTTGCCTTGCTTTGCCCTTTTATTCCTGCTACCTTCCTCTGTGTTGCTCAGGTGTTGCCGTTCCTTTGTGAATATCAAATCCTGAAGCACTGCCGCTCCACAAGAGAGCCGTCCTGTCAGGTTGCATTGCTTCACTTGTGAAGGCCCAGGGCCTTTTTCTGGGGCCCTCGAGCATAGAAGCGAATGGCAGCGGGAGGCCTGAGTGGCTGGGATGTAGCCTAAATTTTAATCTTGACTGCGATGGTGACCTAAAGGCCTGCAAGTGAAGAAGGATCCTGGGATGGAACAAAGTATTCTGACAGTTTTGAGACAGCTTGTAGTTGTGGCTGTAGCCACAAGTGTTTTGTTTCGTAGAGGGAGCTCATGTGGGTTGTAGGTCTTGTTCTTGCGAAGACTTGTTCTGCAACAGGTGTTCCACTTGGGCTCCGTAGCACGTGCTGGCCATGCGGGTACAGCATGCAATGGAACAAACCCTGCAGGCCCTGGGGAGAGGCAAAGCAGGAGAGTGGCTGCCCCACGGTGGGGATGAAAGGCAGAGTGCCCTTTGAAGCAGGGGATGCCCTGCTGGCTCTGCCGATCGCATCCACTGCTGGCACGTTCCTTCTTCCTCCTTTCTGGCAGTTTGCTGTCAAGCAGATTGAGGTGGAAGTCGACGACTCAAATCCAGTGTTGCGAAGCCACTGCAGATGCCAAATCCCTGCACGGGAGACCTGGCCGTGTGCAGGAGTTACTGCAGGATGAGGAGCTGCTATTGGTCTTCAAGCAGGTAGGAGTTTGTTATCCACACATAATACTGTATGTATTTCTTGTTGTTGTTTTAAAATCAGTGCCAGTATGCAGTCTGATCCGATGTGTTTGAACAGTGTGGTGTAAGGATTGTCAGCTGAGAACAGCAGCAGAACATGGGGCTGTTGCAGGGGGAAGGCGTGGGGAAGGAAGCGGGGAAAGGAAAGGGAAAGCCTGGAAAAGGAATGGGGAAGGCACGGGGTGAAGGAAAGGGGCAAGACACGGGAATGAAGGGGATAGGACAGAATACCTGTAGAGCAGCCTAAAAAGCAGTAACAAGCTCTGGGAGGACCGTAGAGTGCCAGATTCTGTGCTGGGTGTTTATCTGTGTGTGTACGTTGTCACTGTTTGTGCCTGGCTGCACTGCTCCAGCCCAGAGCCCGCTGCCTGCAGCTGCATCTTTGCTTCCTTCCCTCCTGCCCGGAGCCCCACGGGTGCTCCCACAACTCCCTTCCCACCCCCAAAATGCCAGAGAAGACACCTGGCAGTGGGATGGAGGAATCCCAGCAGCCCGTTTTCCTTCTGCCTGCAGCTCTCTCCTCCTCTGCCACACAGGGCTCCAGACTGTCCAATGGGAAAGACGTGGGGGAAAGGGAGTGCTGGCAGGAGCGACTGCTGCGGCTGACTGGGGAGGGTCTGCATACCACGTGCCCTCCTGTGCTCTCTCTCCAGCTGCAGGAGGGCCAGAGAAGGGCAGATGAAAAGCTGCAGCTGAGCCTGATGGACCTGCACAGCTCTCGGGCTGTCTTCCAGAGGTAGCTGTGATTTACATTAGGTAGCTGTGAAATACATGAAAGCACGAAGAAGACAGAGGCTGAGTGAACACCAATATGGCGCTCTGCCTTCTGCCAACGTGCTTTAATTTTGTTGTCGTTAAATGTACTGGGCAGTTAAATTGTGGCATGTGAATATTTCAGAACAGTGCAACAGATGCTGGCAAAAAGTAATTTTTTTATCTTTTGTTTTTTATTATTATTATTTTCTTTTTGTAAAGCTCTTAGCACGCCCTCGAACCCGTCGAGGTTCTTTCCACGGTCTCTGCCGCCACCTCGTGGCCAATGCGCGGAACTGCCGCTGTCCGCTGCTCAGTCCTGCAGGCGGCACAACGCGTGCGCGTAGGAATGCGGAAGTGGCTTCGTAACCGCTCTGTGCAGCTCATCCGCCGCTCTCTATTGTGATTAGTCCTCCAGGTCCCGGCGAGCATGCGCCCGACAACTCCAAATCGGCAACTGTTGCTCCTAAGCGCTCCTGCCGGTTCTCGGACCGCCGGCTCAGCGATCTCCTCCTTCTAAACCAGGCTGCCCCTCATCTATTTCCATTAGATGTTTGATGCCCGAGCCCATCCCGGGAGCGGACCGGTTCGGCTCACAGCTGCCCCCGAGCGCCCGGCGCCATCCAAATTGCTCTCCGCCGCGGCGGACCAGCAGACGTCCCCTTCCCCCCCCAGCCCCGCGCCGTCCCCCGGCCGTTTCAAAGCGCTCTCAGCAGCAGCGGAACCCGAGCGGCTCGGAGATGGGCGGTCGCGGTACGGGCGTGAAGCGGCCCCGGCACCGCAGCATCCCAGGACCCGCCGGGCTCGGCACCGCGCTGCGCATGCAGCACCGCGCACACAGCCCCGCGGCGCACGCGCACTGCCGCTCGGAGGACTGAGCGTGACGGAGATCGGCGGATGCGCCGCGCAGAGCGACGGCGACGTCCGCGCAGCACTTCGGCGCGCGTCCCGCTGCCTGCGGCACCGAACGTACGCGGCCGCCATTCCGCCGATCGGCCACGCGGGGGCGCCAGAGACCGCGGAAACGACGACTCCGAGCGGATCGACGTTGACCCGCACCGCCTCGTCCCGTGATGTTTTCCAAAGCATGAATCTTGTCCACACACAGTGCTTCTGTAAATGTTGGTATGGGTAAGTCTTGCAGTTCTTCTTTGCTCCAACGCAGGTGCTATTATTAGCAAGCATTTTGTGCTTTGTTTTAAGGACATAAACACTTTGTTTGTGTTTGTTTAATACATAACTGAGCTCGAATCTGCTGTACATGCACTTATTCAGCAACGAGTCATGTCGGTACTGAAGCGAAGGCAAGATGAGCTGGAAACGGAATCTACTTCTATGCAGCATCTGACAAGTTAGTATGAAGTTACCAGTTACTTTCTTACTGAAATCTCATTCTTTAAGTAGAAACACACAGTTAATTCTTGGATTACATTTTATTTTCATGTGTAATGTTTTCTCCCTCCCTGTTGTCAGTGGGCATACTGTACTAGATGTCCTAGTTGAAATCCTTACCGAAGTAGGACGCGTAGCATCACTTCTCCGTGGTAGAATAGTGAATATAGCATGACCAAATGCTTGGTCAGTTTTGAATTACTGATCTCAGTGGCTGTCTATCAGTACTTGAAAGGAGAAACTGAGTCGGTTTTCCAGTAGATATTAGGTTGTTTGGGACGCAGGCACTGTAGAACAGGAGGACAAAGAAGGATTGACTGATAACTGGCAGCAGCTTGAGAAGAGTGAGCTCGGGGATGTAGCCCTTTCTGGTTCTAACTGGTGTGCAGGTGGGGTGGGTGCAAAGCATGCAGACTCTGAGTGTGTGTGCACTCTGGGAAGCACAGCTGGAAGCGTCACCACGAAGGGCAGAGAGGAAGGGTGGATCTGGGGTCCCTCCCTGTGCTCACTCAGGTGCTCACCTCCGGGTTCAGGCTGTGACCAGGCAATCCCCCTGCACGAGGGAGCAGCCACAGCTGTCCTACAGTTCACTGATAATACTGACTGTGCTTTACACTGGACACTGTGAATTTTTCATCAGGAGGTTTTATTTACTTTGGTTAGTTTCCAAATGAAGAGCAGAAGCAGAATCAGTGTTCTGCATTCACCTCTTTGTCTTGTTCCTGTCTTCTGGTAGCTGGGAATGGCAAACCAAGTAATGATGGATTGGAGAGTGATGAAAAGATGAAGCTTCTGAAAATGTGTGAGCATCGAAGGTACATATAGTTACATCTAACTGTAGTAAGTGTGTATCTGCTTCCTGTTACTTACACAGGGATGAAGGTAAATCCTTGCAATTACTAAGCGAGGTGATACACACACGTGCAAAAATGCCTTTCCTTTCCAAAACTCAAGGTACATGGAAACCATCTGTTTGTTAATGGGGGGTTTTCTTTGTGCTGATTGGAATCTGAATGTTAATAGGTACTATTAATTTAACGTAAGTTGAAGTGAGGCTGTTCACGAAACAGAAAGTAGATTTTTCCCTGCTGTTGGAATAAATGATATTGTGATTATATATAGGAATACATTGTTGTGATTATTGCACAGATGACAAAAATAGGCAGGTGGTATTGTTGCTGGTGGGGTGGCAGTGGGTGCATCAGAACATCTAACCTATCCTCTGTTATCAGCGTAGGCCAGGTGCTACATTTTGAACGTCAGGGTCTGCTGCTGACCTTAAGTTACTGGGAGCTCTGAAAGTGTTCCAGTTGCATTGGTGCCTTGATTCAGCACTGTTTAGACACAGGTAAGGACTAAAGAGTTTTATTGGTTGAAAAACGATGTAATAAAACTTTGCTTGAAGCAAACTGTTCACCTTTAACGTTAAGTAATGTCAATAATTACATACAAGAGGTATGCTATGCAAATGATAGGTATAAATATAATTTTCCTGTTGATTTTTGCATGCTCTTTTGGTATTTGGTGCCAGGACTAACGTTTTTTAGCCCCGGTGAGACTTGGATGCAGTCACAGTTTCCATGCAAGTTGTTGCATAAGCTACATAGAACTGAGATGACGGACTGTTGAGAGCGCAGTAGTTTCTTACAGACTACCTCTGGCAGGGATAGTATGGAGTACCATGTTAGATGTTTGGTGTTTCAGGTGGGGGGAGTTCCTAGTACGAATGTGGTGAAGTGAAGGTCGTTAGAGATGCTTTTAATGTCCTTTGGCAGCTCACAAAGTACCCTACTGTTACAGTCTGTGTCTCTAGGGTTGCATGCTTACTTCTGCTTCCTCACTGTGTTTCCTTAGGCTATTGCTCTCACCGGGGGTTCTTAGTATATCACTGAGCTTTCTTTTACGTATGTACATGGTGAATAACTCACCTGAGTTCATTACAGAATGCAGGACTTGCAGGCGGCAGCTGAGAGAGCGTTCACAAACAGCTGGTCACCACGAAGGCATGCCGAGTGATGAAGAACTGGCTCTGACAGAGGTGACTGAATTCCAGAAGAGCAAAGGTTGGTCAGGATATGAGAGCAAAATTCCTCCCATGTTGAGAAGGATTTTCAAGGGAGAGTGAAGAAATACTCCTTTTGAATGGTATATCGTTTATTTTCTACAGCACAGAATTAATGCATTTAAACAATTCTGACCAATGCCTTAGGAAGAATAGGTAAGACTGTAGGCTTCTTTAGTTTAATCAGTTTTTTGTCCAAAGTTGGAATGTATTTCAAATTGAGATTTGAACTGCCTTAGTGAGCAGGTCACGAGGAGCTGGGAGAGGCACGATGCGTATTTGCTGAATAACAGAAGGAGGATTTTCCTGTCTGAGCTTTTAAGAGACATACAAAATATGAAAAGTAATGGGTATTTCAATCTGTGCAGTTGTTCAAAACCGCAGAAGTCTTTTTGTGGTCTTCTGTATCTTTTTTTTTTTCCTGAAAAAGGCTTTGCCAGAGTGCAGGACGGGGGCATGCTGCTTGCAGGGAAGACTTCTGTACAGGAGCTTTGCCGTGGGTTACAGAGGCATTCCAGAGCTTGAGATAAGTGTTGTTAACTAGAAGGAGGACATCTTTTCCTCTTGTCAGGTTGCTTGCGTATGAATCACTTGCATCTTTATTAATGTGGAGCTGTTTGCTGACATTTTGACAACCCTACCCTCTGAAATCTAGCTTTACGTTCAGTTTTAGCTTGCTGCTTTGGTCCATTCTGTGATTAGAATCCATGTAAAACTGTTAAATGAGAATCTTTTGGTATCATTAGATATATTTCTGCATGGAGCTTTTTCTCTCAATCCTGACAGCTGAACAACTAATGGGAATGATCTTTCAGCAGAATTCTGCAGACCTGAAAGAGATGCCCTGGTTCAGAGCTGTAGAAGGATTCAGCGATGCCAAAAAGCCGTCTGAATCAAAAAGAGATGATGATCCTGATGAAGAAGTTTTGCCTAGAGTGATTGAAAAAACTATCCTGCCAAAAATTACAGGTATGTTGAGGTTGTCTTGAGAACGTTCGCTGCAGCTAGGTAATGAAACGTTAAATAAGTGGTCATGTAAAATGATGTTGATAGTTACAATTACTTGTTAAGGTTACTGCAAATGAAAGGTTTAGCTGTTTGAATGTTTGCTTCCTTGAAACTAGAGCAGATAGCCACTTGGATATCATGAATGAAATAATTCCTATTTTTCAGCATTTGCCAAGAATGTGTGGGATCCTTTATCGACTTCACAGACTGAGAACCTTACACAGCTTTGCGATAACGTCCAGAAGGGAATGCAGTCAGGCAAAACAGGTAAAGGCTGTTGTGGTAATGGGGAAGGAAGTTCTTGATGCAGTGTATGCATTCACTGTAAATATTCACTGTAACATACACTTAGCCCAGTTCTGGTTTTATTCTCATGCAAATCTGGGAGTTTATCCAGCACAAAGTAGGTGAAATTAAGTTGATGTTTAGGCCCTGAGCATGAAAAGAAATAATAACAAACGTTTATGCAGTCGCCACACTTGACTTCAGGAAGAAGCTTTAGATAAGATTCTGTTTGTATAGTAGCTGTGGTGTTTTGTTGTGTTTTTTTTAATAGAACCTCATACCTGGAAAATACATTAATCTTGTTATCCAAGAAAATTTTGTTTAAAAAAAAAGAAAGAAAGAAAGAAAGAAAGATGGTTAAAGCTGATACTTGCTCACAGGTCTTTAATGCAGTCGTGATCTTAGTGTCTGTTATATACAGTGGCTCCTGCATTCAGCTGAATTAGCATTTTGCTTTTCCACATGAACAAATGTGCCTTCTACTGTTTCATTGTAGGAATTGTTACCAAACATTAATGCTTATTAACTCTTTCTGACAAGAGTAACTACACAGTCAACTTAGTGCTTTTTTGCTCCTGTAACTAAAAGCTTTCATAAATGGAAAGTTCTTAGTTTATGAGGCACAGCCCAGAGTCTGGTTTTGTGATCTTAACTTGGAGTATCTGAGGGCTTGTGTTATTTGTGGTGGTCTGCTCCCCCTTCTACTCCTGACTCCTTCTTTCTTTCCTGAAATAGTTGATATTGCTGATGCTTATTGCTGGACACTCTTAGAGAGGGGATAACTGGTAAGAGTCTGGTAGGTGTGGGGTTAAGACACAGCTGGGAGAAGAGTGTTGCTAAGCCTGATGCAGCATGTTTGTCTGGTTACAAGCAGTGCTGTTCTGCTGAGAATCCATTAAACACATACTCGAGTGTTTCCAACTGCTAATTCCATTGGGTATTGCAAGGAGTTTCAGTTAACAGCTGTTTCCTTAGACCTTTATTCTGGTTGTCACTGCTGAAAGAATCCCATAGTTGTAATTCATTGGTGTTTAAGAGATGAATTGTCTGTTTGTCTTACTTTCAGGTCAAACAAAATCCTTATTTCCTCTTCCTCTTTTTCTGACCAGCACTGTGGAAGACAAATCATCGCCATGTTCAAAATTCCAAGGCAGACGGTTTTGGTCAGCTGTTGAGGTAAAGAAAAAAGCACCGATCTTGTCTGTGAAAAGCATTTTAGTTAAAAGTAGACTGTCGTCTTTGAGGAAATGTATCTTCAGTCGAATCTGATTCCTGAGAGTTTAATGTATTTTAATAGGAAGGTTAGCTGTTTTCGTCAGTGAGCTATTTATGCTCACCCACCTCTGATACGTAGTCAAGAGACTTTAATTTCATCATCTGTTCCTGCTAACCTTCCATGAGATCAGTCATTGGCACTCTGTGGATAGGTCTGTTTCCTCAGTATGTGCATACAGTGCCCATGTTGCTCTTGTAGAATGGAATCCCTGCATGTGCGTATAAGTGTATTAGTAGAGCTTTATTCAGTCTAAAGTGCTGAGTTAGGAATGTCTGAATGCCTGTGATTCAATTCCCTCTTAGATCCGTTTCCTCTATGAGTGTATTTGGATTCGTACTAAAGATGAGGTTTAGATGCAGGAAAACACATTAACATCCCATTTCCCCTGCTGTGTGTGCTAACAAGGCCATGGTGACAGCCCTGCAGAGGCTTCCTGCTGCCATGTTGCACATTCCTGTAGAAAAATCAGGGAATTTGGGAATGTTGAGGACTTGCCATATTCACTCCTGGGGCAAGCTGTTGTGTAAGGGTTTGTCACGGACAGATGCAGAGAAGACAAGAGGGAGCTTAGTGCTGATACCTGGCAGACACGAAACAGACATAAGATTCTGGTATCACCTTCTGAGATTGTGTATTGCCTGACTTAAGTGTCCAGTCAAATACATGTTTCTAAAAGTGAGACCGGTGGTCTTTCCCTGCAGATTGAAGTTTTCTCCTTTCAGTTTGTTTTCCATCCTCACTGTCAGTCTTCTCTTTAGAAGTGGTGATGTGCAGAACAGTTGAAAATGTGTTTGTGTTGGGTATCTTCTGACAGTTTTCCACTCTTTTTTCTGGAGTGAAGTCGTGAATCTGTTTACCCCAGAGTAAGTAGTACTGCGGGTCATGCATTAAACTCTTTGGATCTGTTCAGCAGCTTATTAGTGTGACTTATCTGTGTTTGAGACTGCCGTTGTGCAGCCCCTACTGGTGCTGTCTTTCAAAGCAGGTGATCATCTGCAGGCTGCCTATCGGGAATGTCCTCTAAACCATGCCCAGAAATTGTATGGGAGAGTACTCACAAAGGGCTGGGCGAGAAGAGGACAGGAACTATTTTAATGAGGAAGTACAGTTGATGAGGTTTTGATGTTTGTGCCATCCTACAGTCTAACTTTCCTAGCAGCTCATGGAGTCAAAAGGAAGTGTCCTGCCAAACACTCCAGAGAAGTATGCAGTAGTCGTGGGCTTTGCGACTGCTTTCTGACTGGTGACTGCTAAGATCACGTACTGTGTCTGTGTGGGTGAACTACCTTGAGGTTAACAGTTACCTTGACATTAACCATTCTGTGTTGAGGGGGAGACCAGCGATGTTCTTACGCTGGGCTTAAGTCTTTTTAAATAGTCATTTCTACAGTCATAACAGGTAACTGAAGACAACTCTTGCTAACGAATAATACTGAGGTCAAGTACAAAAGAATCTTTTTGCTGCTATGGACCAAGGCCATCAACCTTACCTGTGTTATGAGGCTGGTGGCGTTTAATCTTATGTAGCGTATGTTAGCAAATTGTTAATGAATTGGAAGGGTAACATGCTCTTTCTTTCCTTGGGGGGTGATGTGTGTATGTATGAGGGTACAGCTCATAGGCACATGTAAAATTAATCTACTTCAAAATATTATTTATGATCTGTAGTTTTTTAGTGACTAATTGGCAGTAAGCTTGGGGAGAATAAATCCTGTTTTTTGAGTACTGAGATTGGATGGACATGGTATCTTTTAAGTTTAAAAAGGAGGTTCTAACGCACCCTCAGCCATCAGATATGCATGTTCTGTTTCTCCATTACTGCAGCTGCACTCCAAGGTTCTCCTTTGGGATGGGACTGTATAGGAAGACACAGTCCGTGGTGTGGGACTGAGCAAGCTGCTGAATCGTTACCTTCTTCTGAACCTCTTCAACACACCACCAGGGCCAGAAAACATAGAGAAGTGTAAAGAGGTGAAAGGTCTTATTTCCATGGGGACAGATGTAGTCTGAAGTGTAATTATTTATCATTTAAAGTTGTTTTTTATTTGTTTGTTTGTTTTTTGATGACCTTGGTGTATAAAAGAATTTCAAAGCAAGCATTGGTTCCTAGGCTTTTAGGAATAACTGCTTAAAATGTTGTTTTTGTTTTTTGAAGAGTAAACACTGCCAATAATAACTGAACTAGCCAAAAGGAGAAGTCTGTCAGAAGTGGTGTGACTTAGTGTTATTGAAAGCCTTTTTTTTTTCTTTTTTCTTTTCTTTCAGAATACTCTCTGGGTGAACAGGTGGTTGCATGCTTCCCAGAAAGGTGGTTCCAAAATCATGGAAGTGGGTCAACTCTCCCCGAGTCAGTGAACTTCTGCCAGCATTTGGTTCAGTGAGCACGTATGCTTCGCAGGAATAACCACAGGTAACAAAAAACATATTCTTTGGGATGCAGCACTTCCTCATATTCTTTATGTTCATATTTCTTTTAGGGACGTGGTTCAACGGGCATGGTGGTGATGGGTTGACAGTTGGACTAGATGATCTTTGTGTTTTTTTCCATCCTTAATGATTCTATGATTCTTAAATTCCTCAAGCCTCATGAATTTAACACTTTCAGTGATGTACTTCCAACATCTACGTACAACTAAAGATGCAATCCATAATGTAAAATGGATCGCTTTTGCAGTACTAGTTCAGGCTAGTTTGAGGCTCTAGATGTTGGGTGCAGTTAATGGTCAGTGTAGCTCAAGGCACGTTTTAGCTTTATTGATTTTGAAGTCAGGTGTGAATGTGTTGCTATGTCAACTTGTTTTTGTAATAGTGATGAAACTGAAGAAGTTGTTCTCCTGTTGGTGAGAGTCAAGGCTCTGCGTATTGCTGAAGAGCTCACTGAAGAGTGCAAACGGGAACATCTTAAATCTGTGATCAGGAAATAAGGATTTCTTTGAAGCAGCAGTTCTTTTACTGAAACAAGCCTGATGCTCACTCTAAAAAAGTGGTAATGTTTAATGAGTGGACTGTCTTCAGTTCTTTTACTGTGAAATATTTTGGTTTTTTTTCCAAATGTCTTCTGATGCCATCTACTCCTAGATAGAATCACAATGGTCAGTGTGAAGTGCAGGTGTTCTGAAATATATGACGAAGCCTCATTGCTTTGTTCTTTTGGGAAGGATGACTGCAGTGAGTGCCTGTAACGTTACCACTGCTGGTGAGCAGACAACTTCACAAGCTGTTTTCAGTACCACACCAAATCACTCTGACTCGAGAGTCACTGAACTCTAACTTATTGTCCACTTAATGAGATAACTCTACCAAACTCACAGTGAGTTCTTCATAGCTTTTTGACCCTGACACAGAAGCAGGAATTCTGCATGCAGTGAGAAGTCTGATCTGTGAACATCTACTGATGGTAAACGAGTGCTGTTCAGGAAGGTAAGAAGTTGCACAGGAGAACGTCTTAACTACGCTTACTCTTCTCCAGAGTATGATTTGTAGTGGAGCTTTGTACTTGAGACACAGACTGGACTTTGTGCACAGACTTGGAGCTGTCACCCGCCCTCATTTATCAGACGAGCAGAACAACAACTCTAGTTACCTTCTAGTAATTGGCTCTCTAAGGACATTTACCTTTTGCTTCCCTCTAAGACCCATTAAACCTCATTTCACCGTACCCATGTTGGATTTCTAATGTTGTGTAACTTCGTATATGTGCAGTAAATATTACTGCTGCAGAATAAAAAGTATGTTTTATTGTAGAAAGAGCAGTGCGTCACAAATTCTGCTATGTTTGCTATTGCCTGCTTCTCTAAAATGTTATGTATGGGTCTTCCATTTATCTCTTGGAGGTTTCTATTCCCTATGGTTTTTCTGTTTTTTAATTACAGAATATGTATTCTTGTAAACTGTTTTAATTGTAAATAGCATTCATCAGTGTTATAGACAACAATGACTTTTAAAATAAAAGCAAAGCAATTCTTTTGAAAAGTAAAGACATTTTTGTGTTAATGAGACTTTTAACGCTTTCAAGTCTTGAACACGACAGGAATGTTATGTGAAGTATGGAAAAAAACTGTGGCACTGCTGGCGCTTCATTATCTGCAGGATTTAGGAGTTCTGTTGTAAGTAATTGTGCACTTCTACTTTCCTGAGTGCAAAGAAAATACAACTGATAAGTAATCGGCTGAAGCATGTGATCTCCGTGCTTGCTTTTGTCTCCTCTGCTTCCTTATTCATGTTGAAAGTTGCTCCCGAAGAAATTAGTCTTGTGCTGCTATGAAATTGGAATAGGTTCTATCACGCTTTACCTCTGTAGAGGCTTCTTCCAGTGGCTGCAGACGTCACTTGTCATGACTGGTAAGCAGGGGAAGGCGATTTTTACTGGAGCTCAGAAGCCCCATCCCAGTTGAGTATCCTTGAGAACCTACTGTGCCACTTTGTGGTGAACCTTGCACCCATTCACACAATCTGACTGGAGTAACAGCTAATCTGGCTTCATTCTTGCAAGCTGGTTTCAAACCGTTGGTATTACTGCTTTGTTGTCAGATTACTATTGGTGCTTTATCAGATGTCATTTCAAAAGTGCCTTTACAGGACAGCTAAGCAGCACTTACTCTCAGATTGTCCAGCTGGGCTTCTGTACATCTGCTTCCCTGCCATAGCCCCCTTCTGAACATCTTGAATGAAGCATTTTCACAATTGGCCCCTGTCTACTTGGCAAAGGCAGAAGAAACAGTTATTTGGAAGTGACAACACAGTAACTGCAAACCCCTTCTATTAGCTGTGATTTAGAAGGGAAGGCAGAAGCAGGGCTGAACACACTGTAACGCTGTTTTCAGGAATGGACAGTTTAACATTCAGAGAAGAACTGCTGAAATTTCACTGTCTTTTATTTGCATACGAAACTTGAAAATTGACAATTCTTACATTGAACTCAAAGCTGTTACTTGTTCAGCTCTTCACTCTCTTCCCTCCGTATTTATTCCTCTATTTTGAAGTATCATACTCTCTCAGCATATCGAATTCCAGCCAGGGCTGCTTCCACTTCTGTGCTTCCTTCATTTTTTTCTCGGGTAGCTCAAATTTTATTCCTTTAATGTTGTATTTCGGCCTCTCCCACCGTTTTGACCATGGTTGAGGTTTCATTCTGACCTGCAGCTAGAAGGAAAATTAAAAAAAAAAAAGAAAAAAGAAAAAAGAAAGGTATTAAAAAGGTCAGATGTTCAGAATTCTGACTGTGAAGCAAAGCAGTGAGACAAGTGCTGCTTTAAGAGAAGAGAGCAGCCCGATCTGTCAGCAAACTAAGGGACTGCTGGACACCAGTGGGAGAAAAGGGATTTTGGGTCTGTGTGGCTGTTATGTTTGTTCATATACCTAAATAACACTGATTTATTACACCGTCCTTAAGTTGATATGCTGTTAACTCTCTTCTACGCTTCTAACTCTGTTACTTACTAAGGAAAAAAGAATATGACAGCAGCCGTTCCTCCTTTTCCCTGTAAGCTAAGTTGGATAGCATTCTCTTACCAGTCTGCCAGACCTTCTGAGATGCACATCTTGCTAACTGCTCCTTCCACCCCCACATCAGCAGCATTAGGTTTCCATAGCATTGGCTGTTCTGTCTGCACAGTGTAATACAGAGGCATCTGCAGGCCGTTACTCCTTGTACATCTCCTAAGTTACCTACTGAGGAAGGCAGGTACTTTGGTTATGAATGTTCTTTCCCAACAGGAGTAGCATTAAGGTACCAGATTTTACATGCTTGTATCACCTTGATAACTACCACAACCAAAAGCTGTTTAACAGCCTTCCAGGCCATTGTAGAATGGCCACTTGGAAGAGACTCACAAGGATCATAGGAGTTCAACCCCTGCCTCCACATAAAACCAACCCCTGCCTCCACATAAAACCAGCCACACTATGTCTGAGAGTGGTGTCCAAAGGCTCCTTGGACTCTGGCATATTTTGTGCACGGTCAACCTCTGGTGCAGAAGCTTTTCCACCCTGACCCTTCCCTGATGCAGTCCTCCATCTGGCTCTGAAATGGAGCCCTGCAGAAACCCCAGGTGACTGCTCACCATCCTGATATAATCCCGGTATCAGTCAGAAAGTTAACTAAATTATCGCCTACGTTCCCACTAAAAAATTAAACTCCTGCCTTGTTTACAGGAATTTCTTCATGGTCTAAATGAGACACAGATGAAAAAAACACTTTTTCATCACTTGATAGTAAAATATAGTAATTTTTTTCCTACTGTTTTTTACAAACAGCTGAAGAGAGCCTACAGGAGACACCACATTCAAGTGGTTATCTTGTGTTGGCAAAGCTTAAGGGGACTCTTTAAACTCTTTTCTGCTCCGATGAATTATACCGTGCCATAGAAATCTCCTTATGCTCTGGAGTTCAACTGTCTGGCAGCTAAGTTGAAGGCACGCTTCCTGACACAGTACTGGCCAGAGGGCCACTACCAACAGATTATTTGCATGGGGTCACTGTGTTTCAGACAGCATGGAGACTTGGCCTCAGAGCCAGAGAGTGGCTTGAACACCTCCATGGACAACAATTCCACCACCTGCCTGCGCATTCCGAGAGGACATTTTTCCTAGTATCCAACCTGAACCTCCCCTGGCACAACTGAAGGCCATCACCTCTTGTCCTCCTGCTGCTAAGAAGAGGAGGAGGAAGAGCCAACTCCCACACAGCCACAATCTCCTTTCAGGTAGTGGTGCAAAGAAATGAGGTTTCCTTTGAATCTCCTCCAGACTGAACACTCCCTGCTCCCTGCTTTTTCAGACACTCCCATACTACTGAGACCCAGATCCTTCACCACTCTGTTGCCCTTCTCTATACGCGATCCAGAGCCCCAGTGCCTTTCTTGTAGTGAGGGGCCCAAAACTGAGCACAGTACTGGATGTTCAGTTCCACCAGTGCTGAGAACAGCCGGCAGATCGCTTCACCAGTCCTTCTGACTGCACTATTTCTGACACACGCCAGGATGCTGCTGGCATTCTTGGCCACCTGGGCACACTGCTGGGTATGTGCAGCCAACTGTTGACCAATACCCCCAGTGTGCAACGTATCACATCGTCACTCTCCTCTCAGAGGCAGCACCACCACTTTAAACACTGTGCCACTTAAAGCAATGCAGGTGGGTTTCGGAGACATGAAAAATGCTTAACACAAGAGGAATTCCATTTCACAAACAGAAATACGTGCACTCAGCTCCCAGCTGACCTCGAGATGTGAGGCAAAGGCAGAGGCAGGGCCCGTGTCTCTGTCACCTTCCGACACGCACTTTTCGAGTACCAATGCCTCAGAGCCCTGAAGAATCTGAGGGCGGCCCCCACCGCGGCCTACCCCTTCTACCTCCTCTCCTCTCTCTGCTTCTGCTTGTCAATAATGACGGGCTTCGGGGGCGGATGGAATCCTGTGGGCTCTCCATCGCCGTTCATTCGACACATCGAGGAAGAAAACCACCCGGTGAAGATTAAAAGCTCAGAAAAACACCGTTCTCAAAAGGCACCGTTCCCCACAGCCTCGCAGCTCAAACCCCCCCCCCGCAGGCGGCTGCCATAGTGACTACGAGTACTTCCGGTCCGCCGGCGCCAGAGCGCAGGGTGGCTACGGCAAGCTCGGAGGGCCAAAACTGCCCTCAGCGCGAAGCGGAGCTGTGTGTCGCTCTACTCCTAACCCCTTCTGAGCTCTGTTCATGATCTAGGTAACCCGCGGGGATTAACGCATAAATTATTATAAACCTTCCCAGGGAAGCTCCTAGAGAAGAAGAGTGAGTTAGGACAGGTGGGAGAATAGTTTCATGTTAGAGGTTTAAGAAAACAGCATTAAGTACTGAAGGTCTCGGAGTACTTTATAGTCTCAGCTGGGTGATGTTATGCCCATGTAGCAAGAGATCTCAGATCGACATCCAAACAGGCAAGAAGGAAGAAGTGCAAGAAAAGCAGGAGTCCATTTCATGACTGAGGGACTCTGATCCTTGAAATCCTTCTGTTACTTGTGGCGGAGTACAAATATGAAGTGTGAAGATGACTCCAAATTTCTGTAGTTCTACTATGGTGATAAATTCAATAGCTCCCCATACACAAGGTACCAACTAAGCCCAATTGGATGTGCTGGTCGGAAATAAAGCACCAGGCCGTACCATATCCTCTAATGGAACATATCCTTACTGAAAAGAGAATATCAGATGAGAGAGGTTTCAACATCAATTATTTGGTGCAGTCGTGAGGAGAAAGGCTTCAGGTTTGTTGCGACTCCTTCCGTAGTCTCCAAATATGTGTTTTGTACATTTTCACAAGTTGGGAAACTTTACACCATTCTGAATTAGCAACACACCCACTCCAAACCTGTCCCGTTATGAAGCAAAGCCCCCCAGGATTTATATCTGTTTTGTAAACTGAGTGATTAAATGATGCCAAGTGTGGAAAGAACTAAAAGGCTCGTCATTTTGGAAATTCTGCACAGCTGTTGTTAAACGCTTAATATGGAGACAGGGAAGGATTTCACTTCTGAGATGCTTGATGCTGTATTGCAAAACTGTGTTATATGATGTATGATATATATATGTGCCCTGTGCCTTCACCGTGATGAAAGCAAACTGTGCTTAATTCTATGAGTAACCCCATCCGTTTCCATAAGACACTCTTAGGGGAAACATCAAAACCATCAACAAAAAAGGCATGAAGATCCATGTTATGCTGGAAAGATCCTCCAATTTGTATTTGATACTCTCTACACCCAGTTTAGACAGATTTTTGTAGGTATAAATACATATATTGTTATGAATGTACAGGGAGGCAGTGTTCCCAAGTGGATAGAGCTCGAACTGGTCTCAGGGAAATAATGAATCTTTCCTCATTTCTGGCACAGCTTTCCAGTGCGTTCAGTTCTGGGCCCCTCACTAAAAGGGGGACCCTGAAAGCCTGAAGTGTGTCCAGGGAAGAGCAAGGAAGCTGTGAGGTTAGTTGTGAAGACCTTCTCCCAGTGAGTGGTCAGCCGCTGGAATGGGCTGCCCAGGGAGGTGATAGAGTTGCTGTCCCTGCAGGTGTTCAAGGGACATTGGATGCTGTAGTGAGGGACGTGGCTTAGTGGGAAGGAAATGGTGGTGGTAGGTGGGTGTTTGGACTGGATGATCATGGAGGTCTTTTCCAACGTTGCTGATGCTATGATTGTAGGAAAGGCATCTGCTGGGTGAGTGCTTTGCTAAGTCACGTTGTTTGAAAGTAGCACCTTCGCGGCAACCTTGATTTCTGCAGCCTTCTCCAAGCTTTGTGCCACGAGAGCTGTGCCGCTTCTCCATGTGATGTGAGAGCGTCTGGAAGGCCCTGCAAGAAGTCTGGGTAGGTGATGGCAGTGTCTCTCCCTTTCCCCCCCGGTGCTGGACATAGCGGGGAACGGGAGTGGGGGACATCCCAGCAGTGGGTTCCTACCTCAGCAGAACGGAAGGGCTGTTCTGATCCGTCTATTTGAAGTGGAGTGAATCTGAGGCTGATGAGAGAAACGAGGGGCCTGTGAAAAAAAGGAGCGTGCTGCATTTTGTGGTGCAAGATGTTCTGGGAACTGCTGCTAACAATGCCCAGAGGCTTCCTTTCTGATGGGGAGAGGTTTAGCAAGGACTTCTTATATGAAAAGAGTTCATCCTATATTTCCTTCCCATTTACCTTCCCTCATACGACTGCTTGAGAAATTGCTATTTCTTGCTGTAGAGAACGCACATGCACCCTACACTTGTGTCTGCACAAAGAATCTTCTAAGCATTTCTGTCCGTATTTCTTTTTGGCACTGGGATGGAGCTGTGTGGAACACAGACTTGGATGAATCTTCGGTCTGGTGCAGATGTCACTCTGACAGACGCAGTAGAGAGGCAAATTTCATAGGGCTGCATGCTTTTTTTTTTTCCTTTTGTTTCAGTCCTAACCATGGAAGCATAGAAGCGTTACCCAGACAAAATGAGCATTTGTCACCTGGGCTTTCTACAGATGACATAGGCAGTGGAAGTCAGCATCGCAAGCATCCGTGAGAGCCCTGCAAAAGACTGGTGAGAGTTACCCTGGCAGCCTCCTTTGGCAAACTCAGGTCTCTGTAAGCTCTCAAGCTGTGTCGTAAGTCCTCCCGTGGTGCTGACTCAGCTCTCCCTGTCTTTGGTGTAGGAGAGCTGGACTTCAGCTCCTTCCTGTTTCCTGCCTATTTGCTCCCTGCTTTGCCCATGGCCCAGTGAGCCTTTTATTCCTCGCCCTCAGATTTGCACATCTGGATGAGAGCATCTGCTTATGTACGTTTCTTTTCCACCTGTGGTTTCAGGCTGAGCAACAGCTCCCAGCCGAGCTTGTGGTGAGCAAGACATGGAGTAGCTGGAGATGGAGTTCTCTGTGTCAGTAAAGCATGAGCTTGATGGCTGCCGTGAGCCAAAGCAAGAGAGTTTGTGTGTTTGATTTCTGTGTTGGGCTGAGTGGGTAGAGCAGGGCAAGGGGGCTGATTTGGATGTGCCGCTTTCCCAGTACGGTGCTGTTTGCGTGGCAGTGCTTCTGGCGTTGCAAATTGTGTCAGATGTCAATGAATTCCTTGGAATCTGTTGAGTTGACTTGTGCAGGTTTCATTCTCCTGCTGAACTCTTCCTGGCCGCTTATGTGCGTAGCCATGGCCTTTGCTTCTTTCTTTCCTCCTCTCTTTGTTGCGTTTGGCACTGTGCAAGCCGTGAATCGCCAGGGAGCAGCTGGAAGTGCTCTGAAGTGAACATTAGCCAGCAGTGTGCCCAGGCGGCCAAGAAGGCCAATGGCATCCTTGCTTGTATTAAAAATAGTGTGGCCAGCAGGAACAGGGAAGTAATTATCCCCCTGTACTCAGCACTGGTGAGGCCGCACCTCGAGTACTGTGTCCAGTTTTGGGCCCCTCACTGTAAGAAAGACATCGAGGCCCTGGAGCGTGTCCAGAGAAGGGCAACAAAGCCGGTGAGGGCTCTGGAGCACAGGCCTTATGAGGAGCGGCTGAAGGAGCTGGGATTGTTCAGTCTTGAGACGAGGAGGCTCAGGGGAGACCTTATTGCTCTTGATAACTACCTGAAGGGAGGTTGTAGTGAGCTGGGGGTCAGTCTCTACTCTCAGGTGACTAGTGGTAGGACTAGAGGGAATGGCTCCAAGCTGTGCCAGGGAAGGTTCAGGCTGGATATTAGGAAATACTACTTGTCTGAAAGGGTGGCCCGGCACTGGAGTGGGCTGCCATTCCAGAGAGGTGGTGGAGTCATCGACCCTGGTGGTGTTCAAAGAGCGTTTGGATGTTGTGTTGAGGGACATGGTTTAGCGGGAACCATTGGTGAAGGGCGAACGGTTGGACTGGATGATCCTGTGGGTCTTTTCCAACCATAGCGATTCTATGATTCTATGGAGTTGTGGGGGACAAACTCCCAAGAAACAATGTGCAGCTTCAAAGCCCCAAAGTTTGGAGAGGTGAGAGATGTGCAGCGCGCTGCCTGGTGCAGGACATGATGCGCTCTGCAAGGCGCTTTCCATGAAGACCTCCGATCTGCGCTCAAACTGCATCCAAAGCAACCCAATGCCCCGTGCTTGTTGTACCCGGAGGTATCGGTGCCAGGAGTTGCTGCTGTGTTTGCCATGCCATTGTGTCGGCAGGGTGACGTTCATGGGGTGCAATGCACTCAGTCATTCAAAACATCCTTGCAGATGTTCCTAGTGAGGGGCATGTTTCATTGACACTGCAGGTTGTTTTCTGGAAAATGAAAGGGTGGGCTTGTGTACCTCCAGAGGTTTTCATTTCCTGCTGACCATAGTGCACGTCATGTCTGCTGCCATTGCCCTCTTGTGGATGAGCACCACACAGTCTTTTGCTTACTCCCCCCTTCCCGGTGGGATGGGGGAGAGAATTATGGGGGAAAAAAAAAGAAGCCGGAACTCGTGTGTTGAGAGAAATCTCTTTCCAAAGGTAGAGAAAAGGACTGAAGTAATGGATGCACACGCACACACACACACACACACATATATATATATGAATGTATGTAAGAAGTGATGTAGAAGCAGTGGCTCAGCACCTCCCAACCAATGGCCAAGCAAGGAAGAGAGTGAGATGAACTCCCACCCCGTCCAAAACCCCTTCCACTTGATGTCATATGGTATGGAATATCCCTTTGGCCCGTTGACATCAGCTGTCCTCATTTGGTTTCCTCCCAGCTCCTTCTTGAGAGCTTTGCTGAGAACGGCCTTGGCTCTGTACAGGTCTGCTTCTCAGAAACTATAAACACGAGAGTGTTCTCACTGTTGTGGCATCATAGCAGACACTGAAGAAAAATGGATCCCACCTGAGACTAAGACAGCCCCCCAGTGTCCGTGCAGCGAGCCATGTGGGGCTGCAGGTCGTGCATTTCCCTGGCAGCATTGGCCAGGGGTGCTGGGGAGGTTTGCGTGCTCAGCTTGGGCATCGCGCTGCAGTGTGTGTCAACACAGCATGCTTCGTGCTCTCCGAGCAGCAGAACAGCGTTTCATCAACAATGTGCCATAATATATACTGGAACCAGATGCATTTGTGTCTCTGAGGCTGGGTTTAGCCTACGAGCTCTTCTTGAAGGAGCTGTTTTGATTTCCTTTGTACGTGTGTGAATAGATGTGCTTGTGTTGGTTTCCTCTGTGCTGCTTCATTCCTGGAGCTCGCTGCTGCACGGAAGAGTACAGGCGTGTTTATCCCAGGGCTGCTGTTGGCATAGCAGTGATCAGCAGCTAGCGGGCTGTGCAGAGGAGGGCTTTGCAGAAGGAGCAGGAGTGCCTGCGTCCATCTGTATCCTCGGATACGTTCTGGCAGTGAGGCAGCAGCTGTGGCCACAGTGACTGAATGCAGACTTGGCCTGGGGCTGCCACGTGGCGCTTCCTAGCCCGCTAGTATACCTGGCAAAGCACGGCCACCCTGCACCCAGGGCAAGCGTTTGTCTTAGTGTCATGTTTCATGTGAAGCTCAGGCACGGGGGGCAGCTTCCCCCAAAGAAAAGGAGGAGGAAATGAGGTCGTCATGGAAGCCAAAGGGCAAAAATGTGCTCGGGAAAGAAATTGGCAAAGCAGTCTGGTAGTAGTGCTGTGTTTCTCTTCCTTTATTTCCATCCAGGTGCAAGAGATGGCTGCTCCAAGCCGCCCGTGGGTGCAAAGAAGGACCCTAGTGTGGATTTGCCATAGGCCCAGCAAGAGGCTCAACAGCACCAAGCGCCGGGTCCTGCACTTTGGTCCCGACAACCCCATGCCAGCTTCTCCAGGATTTGGCTGAGATAGAATTCCAACCACGCACTGATTTCTCGAACGCTGGGGTGCCCTTTTGGAATCCTGTGGTCTTGTGACGTGGTCTTGCCTCCCCACCTTGTCCATCCATGGTGGAGCATCCGGGTGGCCCTTAGTGATGTCATAAGCGGCTAGAATGAGGGGAGGAGCAGCGCGTGCTGCTTCCCTTCATTGGAGCGCTTGAGCTCGGCGTGAGTACGTGGCTTGTTGCACTTGTGCACTGATTGAGTCCCTTTGTCTTCATCCCGTCTTGTGCAGCGCCTTGTAGGTAAGCTGAGACGGTGTGGGATAGATGGGTGGGCAGTGAGGGCTTGAGAAGTGCTGGCTGGCGGAGCTCCTAGGATCATATTGCTTAGCCTGGACTGTCAGAAACCGTTTTCCCCCAGGCCATCACTTCCAAAGCCATCCATCAAGGTGGCATTTGTCCCACGGTTTTTCCCTCGCCTTCTTTGCTAAATTGTGGAGGCTCACTGAGCTGCTCTTTCTCTGTCCCCTCCCCACCCTCTGCCTGCTCCCTTGGTGCAGCTTTTGCTCGCAGAAGATCAGAGCAAAGTGACAAGGAACGGCTGCGGGTTCGAGGATCTTCTTCTCCCTTGTTCTGATCTCTTGCCAGGTACGTGCCATGTTTTGTATTGCCACTTGGTTCAGCAGCCCGTGTTTAGTCACACCGTGTGTAGTAACACAGCCTCGTCCAGCTGAAATGCAGCTCTGGTCACGTGTGGGTTTTTTCCACTTCCTCTGCAGCTCAACCCTCAGCAGGATGCTGCCTGTAGTGCTGGGAGCAGCTAGTGTGAAGGAAGGCAATCCCTTTGGTAAAGAGCCCTAGCCGCAGTTTGTGCAGAGCTGCACAACGTGAGCCAGGGGCACAAGCGTGCATTCTTTGGCTGTGTGAGTGTGCCCGACAGCTGTAGGGAGCACAGCAGAGATGCAGGCAGAGGAAATGCATAGGCAAGGCTGCGGCCGGCGCTGGTGGTGAGGCTGCTGCTGGGAGCTGGGGGCTGGGGAGCAGCTCCAGCCCCAGCAGTGACACCTCTCCCTGGCCTGCTACTGCGCTCTCAGCGTGCTGCGGGCAAATGCATCTGCTGCTTTGTGCCAGAGTCCCCATCTGCTAGCAGAGGGACAGCGACTTGGTCCAATGCTGCGTATTGCAATGGCTGTCCCGTTTGAATAGACTGCACAAAGTGGTTGTTTCTAGAACACCTGCCTCCGCCAGTGGGCAACTGAGAGTAGTTCTGAAGAAGACTCTCAATCCAGTGCTGTGTGAACACAGGAAATGTGTTTCTTTTCTGTTGCAGCTTGTCGCACCTGCTGTGATGGGCATCGCGAGCAGCGAGATCAGCCGTGGGCCTGACCGGGCGTTGATGGAGGTACAGTGTGAAGCTCTGCTTGGTCTCTGTTCCCTGACTTGAGCCAGCAGTGTGAGCCACAGGTGTGCTCATCCTGCTTTTCAAGAGAGAGAGCATCCTTCCGGCTCTCTCGGTGTCACTAAAGATGTCAGCTTAAAAGCTTCATTGCCTTGCTAGTGCCATGTCACCCTGAAATCCTCCTTGTTTGTCCTCAGCTCTTCACCATGGCCTGTGCTCTCTGTTTCAGCCTGAGAAGCAGGGGAAGCCCCTGCTGGTCCGTGAGGAGTCATCTTTGAATATTCCAGCTATTGCTGCTGCCCACGTGATCAAGAGCTACATTGCCCAGGCAGCGGATGAGCTCTCCTTGGAGGTAAGCAGTTAAAGAAGGCATTCCTTGTTGTCACAGACAGAAGAGTATAGAGACGTGTGAACGAATCATGAGGAATATCCTCATCTGTGTGGTGTGTAAGGCAGTGACTCTTGTACCTTGCAGAAGAAGGGTGCCATTTCAGCTGTGCTTTCCTCCCAGCTGTGCTGACGCTGGGATTGATGTTGCAATGTCTTGCAGGTGGGAGACCTGGTGTGCGTTCTTGCTATGCCAGCAAAGGAGCAGAGCCCCTGGTGGAGAGGCAAGCGTGGCTTTCAGGTAGGCACAAGCTTCAGACTCGTGGGCGCAACTGCAGTCAAGTGAGGAACGTCAGCTTCGAGCTGCTCGGCCTGCACAGGGTGGCTTCTGGACGTAGACAGTTTCCCTGTGTCACTGTCAGAGGTCTTTCCCTTTGGCTCTGGGCTTGGGTAGGAAACTGTCTCCTCATTTGACATAGAAGCAAGAGCCTCTCGTGCTCCATATGCAGTCAGGAGTTGACCATCTCTGTCCATTGTACAAGCACGGAGGACAGAGCCATCTTCTCTGGAACTAATTATTGTTTTTGTAGGTCTTCTGGCTGCAAATGTTGAATGAGGGTTACTTTTCTGCAGGCCATTCTTTCTTGGTTTAACAGTTGAGGCCTGAGAAATGCTGCATTCAGTATTCCATCACTCTTTCTTTTCTTGTTCCAGGTTGGGTTCTTCCCCGGGGAGTGCGTGGAGCTCATTAACGGAAAACTTCCTGAGGCCCTCATCAATTCAGCACCAAAGCCAGGTACGGATGTTACATGTGATGGCGCGGGGAAGTCAAATGGAGTCTTTTTCTGGGTGTGTTCTGTGTTGAATACCTCCTTGATCCATCCCACGTTCTCCTCTGTGTTGATGATCCTTCCTGCATCCCACGGGGCGTAGGGCTGCTGTTTTGTAGGCAGTGAGAATGAGGGCTTGGGCAAATGCTCGAATCCTTGTAGAATGCAGTGTTGGCAATGTTCTTGCCGTTTTGATGCGCTGTGTAGCATGTGTTTCTGCTCAGCCTGGTCCCACTGAGCCCAACCTGAAATGAACTGGTTTCTTCCTTTTGTTGTGCAGTGCCAAAGAAGCGTGGCAAGCTCCTCAGCTTCCTTCGTTCCTTCGTGAAGGCCCGCCCAAGGGAACCGAAGCAGCGGGAGATGGAGCTGGAGAAGGAGAAGGAAGGGGTGTTTGGCTGTGACCTGGGAGAGCATCTTCTCCACTCTGGCCGTGATGGTAAGGAACAGCCCGTTCCTGAGAGCTTCCTCCCTCTGTTGGGCATGTAAAGATGAAAGAAAGGGAGATCGTGTCTAGCAAGGGGCAGGTTGATAGCGGTGGAGAAACGTGAAATGGGAGTTGATGGCTGCAAGGGAAGCTGAGGCTAATGCTCATAGGAGGCCGGCACACTTGTATTTGCTTAAAGCCAAAGGTGTAAGCCAATCCCACGCTAGCCTGAAAACCGAGGAAGCCTTTTGGCCCAAGAGAGTGTACTGCGTCAGTTTCCTAGCTCTTCTGGACATGAGGTCTCACGCCTCCATTGCGGTGGGAGCTGTGATGGGACTTGTGGCAGTGTCTCTGACTTCCCCAGAATTACTTTCTGCAGGCTGCTTGGCAGGTCCTGGCATTTCTTGAAAGCCAAGAACACGTCCGTGTCCAGTTTTGTCCCCGGCTCCTGCCTGCCGGCAACGTCTGCGACAGCCTTTTTTCTCCTCTACGGAGGAGGCAAGCAGTAGCCCGGCTGGGCTTAGTGGATGGGATGTGACAGGGGCAGCGGCTGAAGCAGGACTTGAATCAGGAGCTCAGCTAAGCGCTGGCCCTTGTTCTGTAGTCCCCCAGGTCGTGCAGAGCTGCGCTGAGTTCATTGAGCAGCACGGCGTGGTGCAGGGGATCTACCGCCTGTCCGGCGTGGCGTCCAAGATCCAGAAGCTGCGGTAAGAGTGCTTCTGGACTGTCTCTTGTCTTGCTTTGGAGTTGTTTTCCTCTTTCTCCAAGCCCTCTGTTTTTGTGTCCTTCTCTCCAGCCATGACTTTGAGTCGGAGCAGATTCCGGAGCTCACCGTCCGGGACATTCACAGCGTGAGCTCCCTGTGCAAGATGTACTTCAGGGAGCTCCCGAGCCCTCTGCTGCCCGAGCAGCTGCATGGCAAGTTCTCGGTAAGCACAAGGCAATGGCCTTCATGTCCCTCTTCGTGGCCTGTCCCATACACACACACGCCTGCGCACCTTTTTTTGGTCTTTTTTCTGTTGAAGTTGGGGTTTTGATGGACGTCCAGTGGGTGTCTGTGTACAACAAGCAACTCATGCTTCCTGCACACCGGGTGCACCGTAACACCTGGTGTGTGCATCCTGCCACTGGAAATGTGGGAGATGGGAGCAGCAGTGCCCTCTGCAGCTCTGAGGCCCTTTTTCTGTTAGCCCCATACGCTTGACTCGCATGATGTGTGTCTCAGTCCCTTTCTGCTTTCTTCCAGGACGCTGTTTGTGCCGGTACCGATGAGGAGCGGTTGCTCCGAGTGCAGGAGGTCATCCAGCAGCTGCCTGCACCTCACTACAGGTCAGAAAACTGCTGCCCTCAGTCTGGGGAGCTCAGCCCTGCTGCACTTCAGAGGGCGATGATGCGATGGCAGGCTTTGTGTCACGCTGGCAACGTGATGCCTGTGTGTGTTGAAGTGCTGGATGGCTGCGTGGGGTGAATGGATTGGGTCAGCTCCTGGGCATGGGGGCACGGCTGGTGCAGCTGATGGCTGCAGCTGTGCTGTGCTGGGGCATGGTGCTGCAGTGTGGCACTTGGGAAAGCTTGATCTACTTGCTATTCCGAAGCAAGAACAAGCAGTGGCATGAAGTGAGGTTTGTTTGGTGAATGTGAGCACGGCGTGCTCAGTGGTGCTGAAGGTTTGGCTCTTGCTTTCCAGGACGCTGGAATACCTGCTGAGACACTTGGCTTGTCTCGATGGGAGCTGCTCCATCACAAACATGCCCGCTAAGAACTTAGCGATTGTGTGGGCTCCCAACCTCTTCAGGTAAACTTCCTTTTCCGCCTCAGCACAAGGCTTCCAGTCTGTTCTCCCCACGGGCACACTTTGGAGAGGAGGACAATTTGTGCTCTCTTGGTTTTGTCAGATGGGGCTGGTGTGTCCTTGATCACCCGGGAGAATGTCTTCAGTGGCATCAGTGCTTGCCCACTGCGGAAGTCTCCAGAGCCCAACTGGACAGCCTTTGGCTGCCCACATGCAGACGTGGGGAAACGATCTCGGGTCAATGACTTCTCCAATCTGCCTTTTCTACAGATCCCAGCAGAACGAGGCTGCCTGCGCCAGCGGAAGAGCTGCCTGCGTGGAACTGCAGAGGCAGTCGGATGTGGTGGAATTCCTCATCAACCACACCGACGTCCTCTTCTGCTCCAGCTCCACATCAGGCGTCGGAGATGGAGCAGGTGAGCGTCTTCCTGCATGAGCTTTGTCTTGATGAGACACCTTGATCAAATGCAGGCCTTCTCCAGGATTGTTGAGATACGCTTTTGCTATCAGGCGGCCAGCAGGCTTGTAGGCTTAGATGAGAATATGGCATCCTCTGTGGCTGGATGCTGAGAATGTCCAAGCCCAAAGTTGAGCATGAGAAAACCGTCCCTGTCATGGTGATGTTTTGCGTGCAGGTGAAGCTTGATGAAAGGGTTTTGACCTCCTCTTTTTCCAGTGGTTCGGATAAGCAAGGCTGAGAGATGTGCGGCACCTCCCCCAGAACTGTGATGGCTGTGCCGCTGCTTTCTGCTCCTCCCTCTTAGCTGTGGTCTTCCATTCCAGGGCGCACTTCTCCATCAGATCCCAAGTCTGTGCAGGTGTCTTCTCCTGCCACCAAGCTGCTCACCCTGGAGGAGGCACAGGCACAGAGGGGAGGCCACAGCAGCTCTCCCGCTGTGACAGAGAGCAGGGACATGGACGTGGAAGAAGGCCCCGCAGCTGTGCGGGGGAAATTCCACACAGTCATCCACTTTCCCTCTGAAAGGTAAAGAGGACTTTCTTTTCCAGCAGCTTCCTATCAGACTTGGTTGGGTGGGCTTTTGTGGGTTTTTCTCCACTAGTGCAAGAGCAAAAACTTGCAGAAAGTACGTGACGCCAATAGTGCATGTGGTGGTGTACTGAATGTCCCCTCCCTTTGGACTCTGAGGTTCAACTAACAGGCATGCTCTGCATCTGGCTTGACATGGCTGAGGGGAATGTAGCCAGCAAGACTCCAGGGCTGAGCTCTAGAAATGGAACCGTCCTCAACCGTGTGAATCAGAGCGAGCTTCTAAGTTGTGTTTCAGCAGGAAGCAGGCAGTGCTAGGAACAAGCAAGTGTTGGCAAGAGCTCAGGGCAGCTCTTCCCTCACCCTGCACCATGCACGACTCACACCGCTCCCTCTTTTCTCCCTCCAGACCAAGTCCACCCAGCAGGGTGAAGGAATCCCCAGCATGCAGTTGGTGTTCCTGCTTCAGGCCCAGAAAACCATCCTCTGTGGCCAAACGCCAACTGCAGCGCGATGCCAGGGAGCCCTCAGAAACAGAGGTGGTGGTCCTGGCAGGTAAGGGTGCACATCCAGCTGTCAAAACTCTCCTTGTCAGCGCCATCGAATTCATGCTTGGAGTCCACACAAAAGAGAAAGACAAACAACAAAAGCGCAACAGTTCCTTTCGAGACAGTGCTCCTACTGTTGCTATTGTCCTCTTGGCTTTGTCCTGCTGCCACTGCAGAAGCAAATCTCAAGAACCACTCTCATCATTCAGCTTGTGCAAGTTTGCCACTAACTGTTTGCCTGTGTATCTACTCCTTCCTAGGTGAACCGAGCCCTCGTCCACGCAGAAGAGCCAGAGTGTATAGCGATGATTCACTGTTTGCTTATATCAGTGCAGAGCTGCTAGGAAGCACAAATCGCTGCAGCTCGGATGACAGCCTTCCATATAACATCAGTGAGGGAATGAAGGTGCTCATCCAGGTTGAAGCCCTCATCTCTCCCAGCTGTGCAGAAGGCGCTGACCTGAGCCTGCCAGAAACAGCGGTCACCGAGCTGGACTGTGACGGGGCACCATTGCAGTGCAGCCCAGCCCAAGCACAGCCCGAGTGCCCCGACAGCAGCAGCTCCATGCAGGAGCAGGTCAGCGTCAGCCAGGAGGAGCCGAGCCTGGTGGAGGGGGACGTAGAATCAGAGCTCCAGTCCCAGGCACCGGGTAGCAGCACGAGCTCTGAGCCCCTCTCTCCTTCACCAGAGAGAATGAGTCCCCTGTGTACACCGGACCTCTCACCAAAAAGCCCTCCTGGCTGCTAAGGAATAAAAGCACGCTGGTGCTGGATCAACACCTTGACTGCCTTCTGAGTCTTCATTCCCAGGGATTGGGATGGATGCAAGCAACAGCAAGGCAGCTCATGTTGCAAGGCTATGGCTGTGGGCTGTGCGTGCAGCAGAGCTGCGGGTTTGTTCCCATTTTGTCTGGCTGTGGGATGCCTGCAGCGAGAGCTGTGCTCCCGTAGTGTATGGTAGCAAAGAATCTCCAGCATCCGGGATGCTGCTCATGATCATGCCCAGCTTGCTGGCTGTGGCTTTGTGATGCTTTTGAGTGAGGGCTTTTGGATGCTCCTGGATGCCTCGGCTGGTCCCCGCCAGCTCTCTCGTCTCTCCCGCCGTGTCCATTCCTGGCTGCCAGCTACGAGCTGGCCCTGCAGAGCATCTCCAGCCCTGTCAGCATCAGCATCCAGCAGCGGCAGGAGGAGCTCCCCCTGACCAACGCCAGGCAGTACTGCTCGGTATGCAGGTTAGCTGCCACTTACCTCTGGGTGGCTCTTGCAGAAGACTCAAACAGCAGAGCATTTTCCTCATCTGCAGCACACAAATGCTACAAAAGCAGAAACAACCCAGGAAGCTGTGGGTTTTCGAGTCTGCATGGACATGTACTGTCTGTGTTGATGGTGCTCTGCCATCCTTTTTGTCCTTCTCCTTGCTTGTCCATATGCTGCTGAGGATTGGAAAGCTGCATGTCCCATAATTCCCCCGAACCCAACTTAGGTGACTGGTGTCCTGAACAGGTAAGATCCATGTACATATAAAAATCTTTCTCATTGCACAACACAGCAGTGCTGCCAGACTTTGTTATGGCTCTTTAGGGCACCTTGCAGGCTGTGTGACATTTTCCTCTCACCTTTCCCTTTCTTTCCCCAGGGTTTTGCCTTGCTTTGCCCTTTTATTCCTTCTACCTTCCTCTGTGTTGCTCAGGTGTTGCCATTCTTCAAGAGCGTTATCCAGTTGTGTTGCACTGCACCTCTTCATGCCTTGGATCTCTCTCTGGAGCACAAGAGCAGATTGAGGGGGGGAGCTGTCGAGCAGATTGAGGTGGAAGTCAAAGACTCAAATCCAATGTTGCGAAGCCACTGCAGATGCCAAATCCCTGCACGGGAGACCTGGCCGTGTGCAGGAGTTACTGCAGGATGAGGAGCTGCTATTGGTCTTCAAGCAGGTAGGAGTTTGTTATCCACACATAATACTGTATGTATTTGTTGTTGTTGTTTTAAAATCAGTGCCAGTATGCAGTCTGATCCGATGTGTTTGAAAAGTGTGGTGTAAGGATTGTCAGCTGAGAACAGCAGCAGAACATGGGGCTGTTGCAGGGGGAAGGCGTGGGGAAGGAAGCGGGGAAAGGAAAGGGAAAGCCTGGAAAAGGAATGGGGAAGGCACGGGGTGAAGGAAGGGGGCAAGAGACAGGGGAATGAAGGGGATAGGACAGAATACCTGTAGGGCAGCCTAAAAAGCAGGAACAAGCTCTGGGAGGACCATGGAGTGCCAGATTCTGTACTGAGTGTTTATCTGTGTGTGTACGTTGTCACTGTTTGTGCCTGGCTGCACTGCTCCAGCCCAGAGCCCGCTGCCTGCAGCTGCATCTTTGCTTCCTTCCCTCCTGCCCGGAGCCCCACGGGTGCTCCCACAACTCCCTTCCCACCCCCAAAATGCCAGAGAAGACACCTGGCAGTGGGATGGAGGAATCCCAGCAGCCCGTTTTCCTTCTGCCTGCAGCTCTCTCCTCCTCTGCCACACAGGGCTCCAGACTGTCCAATGGGAAAGACGTGGGGGAAAGGGAGTGCTGGCAGGAGCGACTGCTGCGGCCGACTGGGGAGGGTCTGCATCCCACGTGCCCTCCTGTGCTCTCTCTCCAGCTGCAGGAGGGCCAGAGAAGGGCAGATGAAAAGCTGCAGCTGAGCCTGATGGACCTGCACAGCTCTCGGGCTGTCTTCCAGAGGTAGCTGTGATTTACATTCGGTAGCTGTGAAATACATTAAAGCACGAAGAAGACAGAGGCTGAGTGAACACCAATATGGCGCTCTGCTTTCTGCCAACGTGCTTTAATTTTGTTGTCGTTAAATGTACTGGGCAGTTAAATTGTGGCATGTGAATATTTCAGAACAGTGCAACAGATGCTGGCAAAAAGTAATTTTTTTTATCTTTTGTTTTTTATTATTATTATTAATTTTCTTTTTGTAAAGCTCTTAGCACGCCCTCGATCCCGTCGAGGTTCTTTCCGCGGTCTCTGCCGCCACCTCGTGGCCAATGCGCGGAACTGCCGCTGTCCGCTGCTCAGTCCTGCAGGCGGCACAACGCGTGCGCGTAGGAATGCGGAAGTGGCTTCGTAGCCGCTCTGTGCAGCTCATCCGCCGCTCTCTATTGTGATTAGTCCTCCAGGTCGTAGCGAGCATGCGACCGACAACTCCAAACCAGCAACTGTTGCTCCTAAGCGCTACTGCCGGTTCTCGGTCTCCCGGCTCAGCGATCTCCTCCTTCTAAACCAGGCTGCCCCTCATCTCTTCCCGCCGTTCGATGCCCGAGCCCATCCGGGGAGCGGACCGGTTCGGCTCACAGCTGCCCCCGAGCGCCCGGCGCCATCCAAATTGCTCTCCGCCGCGGCGGACCAGCAGACGTCCCCTTCCCCCCGCAGCCCCGCGCCGTCCCCCGGCCGTTTGAAAGCGCTCTCAGCAGCAGCGGAACCCGAGCGGCTCGGAGATCGGCGGTCGCGGTACGGGCGTGAAGCGGCCCCGGCACCGCAGCATCCCAGGACCCGCCGGGCTCGGCACCGCGCTGCGCATGCAGCACCGCGCACACAGCCCCGCGGCGCACGCGCACTGCCGCTCGGAGGACTGAGCGTGACGGAGATCGGCGGATGCGCCGCGCAGAGCGACGGCGACGTCCGCGCAGCGCTTCGGCGCGCGTCCCGCTGCCTGCGGCACCGAACGTACGCGGCCGCCATTCCGCCGATCGGCCACGCGGGGGCGCCAGAGACCGCGGAAACACGTACCATCGTGCAGCTGAAACACAAACGTCTGCCGTTCACTTGTGTGAACCTCTGTGTATGTATACTCTTTTTTACAGACTGCTGCTGGCCTGCTTGTGTTCAAAGAATTTCCACTGAAGTGGACTAAATATTTCTGTGGAATTGTATGTTGTTGGTTTTTTTTTTGGCCTTGATCACCTGAAAGAAATGAATGAAGTGATGTGGGGAGTTCAAGTACAATCAAATGTGAAAGACTATCGAGAGTGGGAGACCTATTTGGAAAGTAACAAGAAGGGGAGGGAGAACATGTCTGGTAGTAATAGCTTGGTGATGTTAAGTTGGTATAAATTAAGTGGGACGCACTGATGTATGCTGTATTCCTACCCACATCGACTTGGGTAGAATCTATTCAGTGTAACGTTGCTACACTTGCCATATTATGCTCTTTAGGAGCGTGCTGTGTAGAGGAATATGGGTAAAATGTCAGTGGTGGTACCTTCAGAACTACCACTACGTCAGTGACATTTGGTGTTTTCCAAAGCATGAATCTTGTCCATACACAGTGCTTCTGTAAATGTCGGTATGGGTAAGTCTTGCAGTTCTTCTTTCCTGCAGTGCAGGTGCTGCTATTAGCAAGGTTTTTGTGCTTTGTTTTAAGGACAGAAACACTTTGTTTGTGTTTGTTTAATACATAACTAAGCTAGAATCTGCTGTACATGCACTTATTCAGCAACGAGTCATGTCGGTACTGAAGCGAAGGCAAGATGAGCTGGAAACGGAATCTACTTCTATGCAGCATCTGACAAGTTAGTATGAAGTTACCAGTTACTTTCTTACTGAAATCTCATTCTTTAAGTAGAAACACACAGTTAATTCTTGGATTATATTTTATTTTCACGTGTAATGTTTTCTCCCTCCCTGTTGTCAGTGGGCATATACCACAGACTGTGGTAGGCACTGTCCATTTCCATCCAGGACTGGGAAGCGGTGAGCTGGTATTCCATCACTTGTTACAAGGTGTAAAGCAAACGAAGGTGATGTGGAGCCTTTGTTTGGGACGCAGGCACTGTAGAACAGGAGGACAAAGAAGGATTGACTGATAACTGGCAGCAGCTTGAGAAGACTGATAATATTGACTGTGCTTTAGGCTGGACACTGTGAATTTTTCATCAGGAGGTTTTATTTACTTTGGTTAGTTTCCAAATGAAGAGCAGAAGCGGAGTCAGTGTTCTGCATTCACCTCTTTGTCTTGTTCCTGTCTTCTGGTAGCTGGGAATGGCAAACCAAGTAATGATGGACTGGAGAGTGATGAAAAGATGAAGCTTCTGAAAATGTGTGAGCATCGAAGGTACGTATAATTACATCTAACTGTAGTAAGTATGTATCTGCTTCCTGTTACTTACACAGGGGTGAAGGTAAATCCTTGCAGTTACTAAGCGAGATGATACACACACGTGCAAAAATGCCTTTCCTTTCCAAAGCTCAAGGTACATGGAAACCATCTGTTTGTTAATGGGGGGTTTTCTTCGTGCTGATTGGAATCTGAATGTTCATAGGTGCATCAGAACATCTAACCTACCCTCTGTTATCAGCGTAGGCCAGGTGCTACATTTTGAACGTCGGGGTCTGCTGCTGACCTTAAGTTACTGGGAGCTCTGAAACCGTTCCAGTTGCATTGGTGCCTTGACTCAGCACTGTTTAGACACAGGTAAGGACTTAAGAGTTTTAATGGTTGAAAAACGACATAATAAAACTTTGCTTGAAGCAAACTGTTAACCTTTAACGTTAAGTAATGTCAATAATTACATACAAGAGGTATTCTATGCAAATGATAGGTATAAATATAATTTTATTGTTGATGTTGATTGTTAGTTTATTCAGTTTTTTGTCCAAAGTTGGAATGTATTTCAAATTGAGATTTGAACTGCCTTAGTGAGCAGGTCACGAGGAGCTGGGAGAGGCACGATGCGTATTTGCTGAATAACAGAAGGAGGATTTTCGTGTCTGAGCTTTTAAGAGACATACAAAATATGAAATGTAATGGGTATTTAAATCTGTGCAGTTGTTCAAAACCGCAGAAGTCTTTTTGTGGTCTTCTGTATCTTTTTTTTTTTCCTGAAAAAGGCTTTGCCAGAGTGCAGGACGGGGGCATGCTGCTTGCAGGGAAGACTTCTGTACAGGAGCTTTGCCGTGGGTTATAGAGGCATTCCAGAGCTTGAGATAAGTGTTGTTAACTAGAAGGAGGGCATCTTTTCCTCTTGTCAGGTTGCTTGCATAAGAATCACTTGCATCTTTATTAATGTGGAGCTGTTTGCTGACATTTTGACAACCCTACCCTCTGAAATCTAGCTTTACATTCAGTTTTAGCTTGCTGCTTTGGTCCATTCCGTGATTAGAATCCATGTAAAACTGTTAAATGAGAATCTTTTGGTCTCATTAGAAATATTTTTGCATGGAGCTTTTTCTCTCAATCCTGAGAGCTGAACAACTAACGGGGATGATCTTTCAGCAGAATTCTACAGACCTGAAAGAGATGCCCTGGTTCAGAGCTGTAGAAGGATTCAGCGATGCCAAAAAGCCGTCTGAATCAAAAAGAGATGATGATCCTGATGAAGAAGTTTTGCCTAGAGTGATTGAAAAAACTATCCTGCCAAAAATTACAGGTATATTGAGGTTGTCTTGAGGACGTTCACTGCAGCTAGGTAATGAAACCTTAAATAAGTGGTAATGTAAAATTATGTGGATAGTTACAATTACTTGTTAAGGTTACTGCAAATGAAAGGTTTAGCTTTTTGAATGTTTGCTTCCTTGAAACTAGAGCAGATAGCCACTTGGATATCATGAATTAAATAATTCCTCTTTTTCAGCATTTGCCAAGAATGTGTGGGATCCTTTATCGACTTCACAGACTGAGAACCTTACACAGCTTTGCGATAACGTGTTTGAAAAACAAGTCCTGTCCAGAAGGGAATGCAGTCAGACAAAACAGGTAAAGGCTGTTGTGGTAATGGAGAAGGAAGTTCTTGACGCAGTGTATGCATTCACTGTAGATATTCACTGTAACATACACTTAGCCCAGTTCTGGTTTTATTCTCATGTAAATCTGGGAGTTTATCCAGCATAAAGTAGGTGAAACTAAGTTGATGTTTAGGCCCTTAGTATGAAAAGAAATAATAACAAACGTTTATGCAGTCGCCACACTTGACTTCAGGAAGAAGCTTTAGATAAGATTCTGTTTGTATAGTAGCTGTGGTGTTTTGTTGTGGTTTTTTTGATAGAACTTCATAGCTGGTAAATACAGTAATCTCATTAACCAAGAGGATTTTATCAAAAAAAAAAAAAGAAAAAGATGGTTAAAGCTGAGACTTGCTCACAGGTCTTTAATGCCGTTGTAAGTGGAAGGTGAGATCCTTTTCTTGTGAGGATGTGTTAATATTTTTCCTTTTTTCTTTTTTTGACAGGATTTGATTAACACGGTTGTCCTGAGGATGAAGCAGTCTGTAGAGGAGGATGTCTTTATCCCTCTGTATCCGAAAAGGTAAGCTGTCTCTGGGAATTTATGTTTTTACTTTTTAAAATTTTTATTTTTAGTCATAGAATCATAGAACTGCTCAGGCTGGGAAAGACCTTAAAGACCACCAAGTCTACCTGCAACCTAACCTCTTTTTTTAGCCTTTGTTCTATTTTTCTGTACCTTTTCCCCAGAAGCGTTGGTGAAATATACTGTAGACATCCATGAGCAAATGGAACAAATGTGCCTTCTACTGTTTCATTGTAGGAATAGTTATCAAACATTAATGTTTAGGAACTCTTTCTGAGAAGAGTGACTACACAGTCAACTTAGTGCTTTTTTGCTCCTGTAACTAAAAGCTTTCATAAATGGAAAGTTCTTAGTTTATGAGGCACAGCCCAGAGTCTGGTTTTGTGATCGTAACTTGGAGTATCTGAGGGCTTGTGTTATTTGTGGTGGTCTGTTCAGGACAGGAACTATTTTAATGAAGAAGTACAGTTGATGAGGTTTTGATGTTTGTGCCATCCTACAGTCTAACTTTCCTAGCAGCTCATGGAGTCAAAAGGAAGTGTCCTGCCAAGCACTCCAGAGAAGTATGCAGCAGTCGTGGGCTTTGCGACTGCTTTCTGACTGGTGACTGCTAAGATCACGTACTGTGTCTGTGTGGGTGAACTACCTTGAGGTTAACAGTTACCTTGACATTAACCATTCTGTGTTGAGGGGGAGACCAGCGATGTTCTTACGCTGGGCTTAAGTCTTTTTAAATAGTCATTTCTACAGTGATAACAGGTAACTGAAGACAACTCTTGCTAACGAATAATACTGAGACCAAGTACAAAAGAATCTTTTTGCAGCTATGGATCAAGGCTATCAACCTTACCTGTGTTGTGAGGCTGGTGGCGTTTAATCTTATGTAGCGTATGTTAGCAAATTGTTAATGAATTGGAAGGGTAACATGCTCTTTATTTCCTTGGGGGGTGATGTGTGTATGTATGAGGGTACAGCTCATAGGCACATGTAAAATTAATCTACTTCAAAATATTATTTATGATCTGTAGTTTTTTAGTGACTAATTGGCAGTAAGCTTGGAGAGAATAAATCCTGTTTTTTGAGTACTGAGATTGGATGGACATGGTATCTTTTAAGTTTAAAAAGGAGGTTCTAATGCACCCTCAGCCATCAGATATGCATGTTCTGTTTCTCCATTACTGCAGCTGCTCTCCAAGGTTCTCCTTTGGGATGGGACTGTATAGGAAGACACAGTCCGTGGTGTGGGACTGAGCAAGCTGCTGAATCGTTACCTTCTTCTGAACCTCTTCAACACACCACCAGGGCCAGAAAACATAGAGAAGTGTAAAGAGGTGAAAGGTCTTATTTCCATGGGGACAGATGTAGTCTGAAGTGTAATTATTTAACATTTGAAGTTGTTTTTTTGTTTGTTTCTTTGTTTTTTAATGACCTTGGTGTATAAAAGAATTTCAAAGCAAGCATTGGTTCCTAGGCTTTAGGAATAACTGCTTAAAATGATGGTTTTGTTTTTTGAAGAGTAAACACTGCCAGTAATAACTGAACTAGCCAAAAGGACAAGTCTGTCAGAAGTGGTGTGACTTAGTGTTACTGAAAGCCTATTTTTTTTCTTTCTATTTTTTCTTTCAGAATACTCTCTGGGTGAACAGGTGGTTGCATGCTTCCCAGAAAGGTGGTTCCAAAATCTTGGAAGTGGGTCAACTCTCCTCGAGTCAGTGAACTTCTGTCAGCATTTGGTTCAGTGAGCACGTATGCTTCACAGGAGTAACCACAGGTAACAAACAACATGTTCTTTGGGATGCAGCACTTCCTCATATTCTTTATGTTAGTATTTCTTTTAGGGATATGGCTCAATGGGCATGGTGGTGATGGGTTGACAGTTGGACTAGATGATCTTTGTGGTTTTTTCCAACCTTAATGATTCTATGATTCTTAAATTCCTCAAGCCTCATGCATTTAACACTTTCAGTGATGTACTTCCAACATCTACGTACAACTAAAGATGCAATCCATAATGTAAAATGGATTGCTTTTGCAGTACTAGTGCAGGCTAGTTTGAGGCTCTAGATGTTGGGTGCAGTTAGTGGTCAGTGTAGCTCAAGGCACGTTTTACCTTTATTGATTTTGAAGTCAGGTGTGAATGTGTTGCTATATCAACTTGTTTTTGTAATAGTGATGAAACTGAAGAAGTTGTTGTCCTGTTGGTGAAAGTCAAGGCTCTGCGTATTGCTGAAGAGCTCACTGAAGAGTGCAAACGGGAACATCTTAAATCTGTGATCAGGAAATAAGGATTTCTTTGAAGCAGCAGTTCTTTTACTGAAACAAGCCTGATGCTCACTCTAAAAAAAGTGGTAACGTTTAATGATTGAACTGCCTGCAGTTGTTTTACTGTGAAATATTTTGGTTTTTTTTTTCCAGATGTCTTCTGATGCCGTCTACTCCTAGATAGAATCACAATGGTCAGTGTGAAGTGCAGGTGTTCTGAAATATATGACGAAGCCTCACTGCTTTGTTCTTTTGGGAAGGATGACTGCAGTGAGTGCCTGTAACGTTACCACTGCTGGTGAGCAGACAACTTCACAAGCTGTTTTCAGTACCACACCAAATCACTCTGACCCAGGAGTCACTGAACTCTAACTTATTGTCCACTTAATGAGATAACTCTACCAAACTCACAGTGAGTTCTTCATAGCTTTTTGACCCTGACGCAGAAGCAGGAATTCTGCGTGCAGTGAGAAGTCTGATCTATGAACATCTACTGATGGTAAACGGGTGTTCAGGAAGGTAAGAAGTTGCACAGGAGAACGTCTTAACTACACTTATTCTTCTCCAGAGTATGATTTGTAGTGGAGCTTTGTACTTGAGATACAGACAGGACTTTGTGCACAGACTTGGAGCTGTCACCCGCCCTCATTTATCAGACGAGCAGAACAACAACTCCAGTTACCTTCTAGTAATTGGCTCTCTAAGGACATTTACCTTTTGCTTCCCTGTAAGACCCATTAAACCTCATTTCACCGTACCCATGTTGGATTTCTAATGTTGTGTAACTTCGTATATGTGCAGTAAATATTACTGCTGCAGAATAAAAAGGATGTTTTACTGTAGAAACAGCAGCGCGTCACAAATTCTGCTAAGTTTGCTCTTGCCTGCTTCTCTAAAATGTTATGTATGGGTCTTCCATTTAACTCTTGGGGGCTTTTATTCCCTATGGTTTTTCTGTTGTTTTGTATTACAGAATATGTATTTTTGTAAACTGTTTTAATTGTAAATAGCATTCATCAGTGTTATAGACAACAATGACTTTTAAAATAAAAGCAGAGCAATTATTTTGAAAAGTAAAGATGTTTTTGTGTTAATGAGACTTTTAACGCTTTCAAGTCTTGAACACGACAGGAATGTTATGTGAAGTATGGAAAAAAACTGTGGCACTGCTGGCGCTTCATTATCTGCAGGATTTAGGAGTTCTGTTGTAAGTAATTGTGCACTTGTACTTTCCTGAGTGCAAAGAAAATACAACTGATGGGTAATCAGCTGAAGCATGTGATCTCCGTGCTTGCTTTTGTCTCCTCTGCTTCCTTATTCATGTTGAAAGTTGCTCCCAAGACATTAGTCTTGTGCTGCTATGAAATTGGAATAGGTTCTATCACGCTTTACCTCTGTAGAGGCTTCTTCCAGTGGCTGCAGACATCACTTGTCATGACTGGTAAGCAGGGGAAGGCGATTTTTACTGGAGCTCAGAAGCCCCATCCCAGTTGAGTATCTTTGAGAACCTACCGTGCCACTTTGTGGTGAACCTTGCACCCATTCACACAATCTGACTGGAGTAACAGCTAATCTGGCTTCATTCTTGCAAGCTGGTTTCAAAACGTTGGTATTACTGCTTTGTTGTCAGGTTACTATTGGTGCTTTATCAGATGTCATTGCAAAAGTGCCTTTACAGGACAGCTAAGTAGCACTTACACTCAGACTGTCCAGCTGGGCTTCTGTACATCTGCTTCCCTGCCATAGCCCCCTTCTGAACCTCTTGAAGGAATCATTTTCACAATTGGCCCCTGTCTACTTGGCAAAGGCAGAAGAAACAGTTATTTGGAAGTGACAACACAATAACTGCAAACCCCTTCTATTAGCTGTGATTTAGAAGGGAAGGCAGAAGCAGGGCTGAACACACTGTAACACTGGTCAGAAAAGGGAATGTTTGTTTTCAGGACCGGACAGTTTAACATTCAGACAAGAACTGCTGAAATTTCACTGTCTTTTATTTGCATACGAAACTTGAAAACTGACAGTTCTTACATTGAACTCAAAGCTGTTACTTGTTCAGCTCTTCACTCGCTTCCCTCCCTATTTATTCCTCTATTTTGAAGTATCGTATTCTTGCAGCATATCGAATTCCAGCCAGGGCTGCTTCCACTTCTGTGCTTCCTTCATTTTTGTCTTGTGTAGCTCAAATTTTTTTCCTTTTATGTTGTATTTCGGCCTCTCCCACCGTTTTGACCATGGTTGAGGTTTCATTCTGACCTGCAGCTAGAAGGAAAGATTTTTTTAAAAAGAAAAAAGGTATTAAAAGGTCAGAAGGTCAGAATTCTGACTGTGAAGCAAAGCAGTGAGACAAGTGCTGCTTTAAGAGAAGAGAGCAGCCCGATCTGTTAGCAAACTAAGGGACTACTGGACACCAGTGGGAGAAAAGGGATTTGGGGGCTGTGTGGCTGTTACGTTTGTTCATATACCTAAATAACACTGATTTATTACACCGTCCTTAAGTTGATATGCTGTTAACTCTCTTCTACACTTCCAACTCTGTTACTTACTAAGGAAAGAAGAATAGGACAGCAGCCGTTCCTCCTTTTCCCTGTAAGCTAAGTTGGATAGCATTCTTTTACCAGTCTGCCAGACCTTCTGAGATGCAGATCTTGCTAACTGCTCCTTCCACCCCCCACATCAGTAGCATTAAGTTTCCATAGTGCTGGCTGTTCTGTCTGCACAGTGTAATACAGAGGCATCTGCAGGCCGTTACTCCTTGCACGTCTCCTAAGTTACCTTCTGAGGAAGGCAGGTACTTTGGTTATAAATGTTCTTTCACTACAGGAGTAGCATTAAGGTACCAGATTTTATATGCTTGTATCACCTTGATAACTACCACAACCAAAAGCTGTTTAACAGCCTTCCAGGCCATTGTAGAATGGCCACTTGGAAGAGACTCACAAGGATCATAGGAGTTCAACCCCTGCCTCCACATAAAACCAACCCCTGCCTCCACATAAATCCAGCCACACTATGTCTGAGAGTGGTGTCCAAAGGCTCCTTGAACTCTGGCATGTTTGGGCCTGGGCAACCTGTTTCGTGCACGGTCAACCTCTGGGGCAGAAGCTTTTCCACCCTGACCCTTCCCTGATGCAGTCCTCCATCTGGCTCTGAAATGGAGCCCTGCAGAAACCCCAGGTGACTGCTCACCATCCTGATACAATCCCTGTATCAGTCAGAAAGTTAACTAAATTATCGCCTACGTTCCCACTAAAAAATTAAACTCCTGCCTTGTTTACAGGAATTTCTTCATGGTCTAAATGAGACACAGATGAAAAGAACACTTTTTTCATCACTTGATAGTAAAAGATAATAATTTTTTCCTACTGTTTTTTACAAACAGCTGAGGAGAGCCTACAGGAGACACCACATTCAAGTGGTTATCTTGTGTTGGCAAAGCTTAAGGGGACTCTTAAAACTCTTTTCTGCTCCGATGAATTATACCGTGCCATAGAAATCTCCTTATGCTCTGGAGTTCAACAGTCTGGCAGCTAAGTTGCAGGCACGCTTCCTGACACAGTACTGGCCAGAGGGCCACTACCAACAGATTATTTGCATGGGGTCACTGTGTTTCAGACAGCATGGAGACTTGGCCTCAGAGCCAGGGAATGGCTTGAACACCTCCAGGGACAAAAATTCCACCACCTGCCTGGGCATTTTGAGAGGACATTTTTCCTAGTATCCAACCTGAACCTCCCCTGGCACAACTGAAGGCCATCACCTCTTGTCCTGCTGCTGCTCCTTGGGAGGAGAAGCTGACTCCCACGCAGCCACAACCTCCTTTCAGGTAGTGGTGCAGAGAAATGAGGTTTCCTTTGAATCTCCTCCAGACTGAACAATCCCTGCTGCTTGAGACGCTCCCATAATATTGTGCCCCAGATCCTTCACCACTCTGTTGCCCTTCTCTATACGCGATCCAGGGCCCCAGTGCCTTTCTTGTAGTGAGGGGCCCCAAACTGAGCACAGTACTGGACGTGCAGTTCCACCAGTGCTGAGAACAGCCGGCAGATCGCTTCACCAGTCCTTCTGACTGCACTATTTCTGACACAGGCCAGGATGCTGCTGGCATTCTTGGCCACCTGGGCACACTGCTGGGTACGTGCAGCCAACTGTTGACCAATACCCCCAGTGTGCAACGTATCACATCGTCACTCTCCTCTCAGAGGCAGCACCGCCACTGTACACACTGTGCCACTTAAAGCAGTGCAGGTGGGTTTCGGAGACATGAAAAATGCTTAGCACAAGAGGAATTCCATTTCACAAACAGAAATACCTGCACTCAGCTCCCAGCTGACCTCGAGATGTGAGGCAAAGGCAGAGGCAGGGCCCGTGTCTCTGTCACCTTCCGACACGCACTTTTCGAGTACCAATGCCTCAGAGCCCTGAGGAATCTGAGGGCGGCCCCCACCGCGGCCTACCCCTTCTACCTCCTCTCCTCTCTCTGCTTCTGCTTGTCAATAATGACGGGCTTCGGGGGCGGATGGAATTCTGTGGGCTCTGCATCGCCGTTCATTCGACACATCGAGGAAGAAAACCACCCGGTGAAGATTAAAAGCTCAGAAAAACACCGTTCTCAAAAGGCACCGTTCCCCACAGCCTCGCAGCTCAAACCCCCCGCAGGCGGCTGCCATAGTGACTACGAGTACTTCCGGTCCGCCGGCGCCAGAGCGCAGGGTGGCTACGGCAAGCTCGGAGGGCCAAAACTGCCCTCAGCGCGAAGCGGAGCTGTGTGTCGCTATACTCCTTCTGAGCTCTGTTCATGATCTGATGGGTGTATTTGAAGTGGAGGGTATTTGACGCTGCTTAGAGAAACGAGGGGCCTGTGAAAAAAAGGACCGTGCTGCATTCTGTGGTGCAAGATGTTCTGGGAACTGCTGCTAACAGTGCCCAGCAGGCTTCCTTTTTGCTGGGGAGAGGTTTAGCAAGCATTTTTTATATGAAAAGAGTTCATCCTATATTTCCTTTCCACTGACCTTCCGTTGTACTGCTTGAGAAATTGCTATTTCTTGCTGTAGAGAATGCACATGCACCTGCACTTGTATCTGCACAAAGAATCATCTAAACATCTCTGTATGGGTTTCTTTTTGGCACTGAGGTGGAGCTGTGTGGAACACAGACTTGGATGAATCGTCAGTCGGGTGCAGGGACGCGTAATGCTCATCTTAGATGTCACGCTGACAGCAGCAGTAGAGAGGCAAATGTCATAGGGTTTCATGTTGTTTTCTTTTCCTTTTGTTTCAGTCCTAACCGTGGAAGCATAGAAGCGTTACCCAGACCAATTGAGCATTTCTCACATGCGCTTTCTACCAATGACACAGGGCAGTGGAAGTCAGCATCAGAAGCATCTGTAACAGCCCTGCAAAAGACTGGTGAGTGTTACCCTGGCAGCCTCTTTTGGCAACCTCAGGTCTCTGCAAGCTGTTAAGCTGTGTCGTAAGTCCTCCCGTGGTGCTGACTCAGCTCTCCCTGTCTTTGGTGTAGGAGAGCTGGTCTTCAGCTCCTTCCTGTTTCCTGCCTATCTGCTCCCTGCTTTGCCCGTGGCCCAGTGAGCCTTTTACTACTCGCCCCCAGATTTGCACGTGTGGATAAGAGCATCTTGATTTCTGTGTTTGGCTGAGCGGGTTGAGCAGGGCAAGGGGGCTGATTTAAACGTGCCGCTTTCCAAATACGGTGCTGTTTGCATGGCAGTGCTTCTGGCGTTGCAAATTGTGTCAGATGTCAGTGAATTCCTTGGAATCTGTTGAGTTGACTTGTGTAGGTTTCGTTCTCCTGTTGAACCCTTCCTGTCCGCTTCTGTGCATAGCCATGGCCTTTGCTTCTTTCTTTCCTCCTCTCTTTGTTGTGTTTGGCACTGTGCAAGCCATGAATTGCCAGGGAAGAGCTGGAAGTGCTCTGGAGTTCTGGGGGACAAAGTGCCAAGAAGCAGCGTGCAGCTTCAAAGCCCCGAGGTTTGGGGAGATGAGAGAGGCGCTGCCTGGTGCAGGACATGATGCGCTCTGCAAGGCGCTTTCCATGAAGACCTCAGATATGCGCTCAGACTGCATCCAAAGCAACCCAATGCCCCGTGCTTGTTGTACCCGGAGGTATCGGTGCCAGGAGTTGCGGCTGTGTTTGCCATGCCATTATGTCGGCAGGGTGACGTTCATGGGGTCCAATGCCCTCAGTCATTCAAAGCATCCTTGCAGATGTTCCTAGTGAGGGGCATGTTTCATTGACACCATAGGTTGTTTTCTGGAAAATGAAACGATGGGCTTGCGTACCTCCAGATTGTTTTCATTTCCTGCTGACCACAGTGCACGTCATGTCTGCTGCCATTGCCCCACGGCCCTGTTGTGGTTTAAGCCGGTGGGTGGCTCAGCACCACACAGTCCATTGCTTACTCCCCCCTTCCCGGTGGGATGGGGGAGAGAATTATGGGGGAAAAAAAAAGAAGGTGGAACTCATGTGTTGAGAGAAATCTCTTTCCAAAGGTAGAGAAAAGGACAGAAGTAATGGATGCACACACACACACACACACACACACATATATATGAAAGTATGTAAGAAGTGATGTAGAAGCAGTGGCTCAGCACCTCCCAAGCAATGGGCAAGCAGAGGAAGAGAGTGAGATGAGCTCCCACCCCCGTTAAAACGCCTTCCACTTGATGTCATATGGTATGGAATATCCCTTTGGCCTGTTGACATCAGATGTCGTAATTTGCTTTCCTGCCAGCTCCTTCTTGAGAGCTTTGCTGAGAACGGCCTTGGCTCTGTCCAGGTCTGCTTCTCAGAAACTATAAACATGAGAGTGTTCTCACTGTTGTAGCATCATAGCAGACACTGAAGAAAAATGGATCCCACCTGAGACTAAGACAGCCCCCCAGTGTCCGTGCAGCGAGCCGTGTGGGGCTGCAGGTCGTGCATTTCCCTGGCAGCATTGGCCAGGGGTGCTGGGGAGGTTTGCGTGCTCAGCTTGGGCATCGCGCTGCTGTGTGTGTCAACACAGCATGCTTCGTGCTCTCCGAGCAGCAGAACAGCGTTTCATCACCAAGGTGCCGTCATATTTACTGGAACCAGATGCATTTGTATCTCTGAGGCTGGGTTTACCCTACGAGCGCTTCTTGATGAAGCTGTTTTGATTCCCTTTGTCCGTGTGCGACATCTTATTGTGTTCTGTGCTTTGGTATAACTCATGGTGGACAGAAGGAGCTGGTGGATTCAGCAGCAGTAGATTCTGTTGGTTTCCTCTCTGCTGCTTCATCCCTGGAGCTCGCTGCTGCACGGAAGAGTACAGGCGTGTTTATCCCAGGGCTGCTGTAAAGGGGAGCCCGGTTGGTGTAGCAGAATCAGCAGCTAACGGGCTGTGCAGAGGAGGGCTTTGCAGAAGAAGCAGGAGTGCCCGCGTCCATCTGTATCCTCGGATATGTTCTGGCAGTGAGTCAGCAGCTGTGGCCACAGTGACTGAATGCAGACTTGGCAAGACCCCCAAGGCTTGGGGCTGCCACGTGGCGTTTCCTAGCCCTACCCTCCTTTATATGCCTGGCAAAGCACAGCCACCCTGCACCCAGGGCAAGCGTTTGTCTTAGTGTCATGTTTCATGCTGTCTTGTGAAGCTCAGGCACGGGGGGCAGCTTCCCCCCAAAGAAAAGGAGGAGGAAATGAGGTCGTCATGGAAGCCAAAAGGCAAAAATGCGCTCGGGAAAGAAATTGGCAAAGTGGTCTGGTAGTGGTGCTGTGTTTCTCTTCCTTTATTTCCATCCAGGTGAAAGAGATGGCTGCTCTAAGCCGTCCTTGGGTGCAAAGAAGGACCCTAGTGTGGATTTGCCATAGGCCCAGCAAGAGGCTCAACAGGACCAAGCGCCAGGTCATGCACTTTGGTCCCGACAACCCCATGCCAGCTTCTCCAGGATTTGGCTGGGATGGAATTCCAACCACGCACTGATTTCTCGAATGCTGGGGTGCCCTGTTGGAATCCTGTGGTCTTGTGACGTGGTCTTGCCTCCCCACCTTGTCCGTCCATGGTGGAGCAGCCGGGTGGCCCTTAGTGATGTCACAAGCGGCTAGAATGAGGGGAGGAGCAGCGCGTGCTGCGTCCCTTCATTGGAGCGCTTGAGCTCGGCGTGAGTACGTGGCTTGTTGCACTTGTGCACTGATTGAGTCCCTTTGTCTTCATCCCGTCTTGCGCAGCGCCTTGTAGGTAAGCTGAGACGGTGCGGGATAGACGGGTGGGCAGCGAGGGCTTGAGAAGTGCTGGCTGGCAGAGCTCCTAGGATCATATTGCTTCATCTGGACCGTCAGAGGCCATTTTCCCCCGGGCCATCACTTCCAAAGCCATCCATCAAGGTGGCATTTGTGCCAGGGTTCTTCCCTGGTTCTTCCCTTTGCTCAGTTGTGCAAGCTAACTGACCTGCTCTTTCTCCCTCCCCTGCCCACCCTCTGCCTGCTCCCTTGGTGCAGCTTTAGCTCGCTGAAGAACAGAGCAAAGTGACAAGGAACGGCTGCGGGTTCGAGGATCTGCTTCTCCCTTGTTCTGATCTCTTGCCAGGTACGTGCCATGTTTTGTCCCCCCACATGGTTCAGCAGCCTGTGTTTAGTCGCTCTGTGTGTAGTAACACAGCCTCGTGCAGCTGGGGTGTGGCACTGGAAAAAACGTGTGGGTATTCTCCACTTCCCCTCCAACTCAGCCCTCGCAAGGATGCTGCCTGTAGTGCTGGGACCAGCTAGTGTGAAGGAAGTAATCCCTTAGGCAAAGAGCTCTAGCCCCACTCTGTGCAGAGCTGCACAACATGAGCCAGGGGCACAGGCATGCATGCTTTGGCTGTGTGAGTGTGGCCGACAGCGGTAGGGAGCACAGCAGAGATGCAGGCAGAGGAAATGCGTGGGCAAGGCTGCGGCCGGTGCTGGTGGTGAGGCTGCTGCTGGGAGCCGGGGGCTGGGGAGCAGCTCCAGCCCCAGCAGCGACACCTCTCCCTGGCCTGCTACTGCGCTCTCAGCGTGCTGCGGGCAAATGCATCTGCTGCTTTGTGCCAGAGTCCCCATCTGCTAGCAGAGGGACAGCGACTTGGTCCAGTGCTGTGTATTGCAACGGCTGTCCCATTTGAATAGACTGCACAGTGGTTGTTTCTAGAAGTAGTTCTGAAGAAGTCTCTTGATCCACTGCTGTGTGAGCACAGGAAATGTGATTCTTTTCTGTTGCAGCTTGTCGCGCCTGCTGTGATGGGCATCGCGAGCAGCGAGATCAGCCGTGGGCCTGACCGGGCGTTGACGGTACAGTGTGAAGCTCTGCTTGGTCTCTGTTCCCTGACTTGAGCCAGCAGAATGAGCCACCGGTGTGCTCTCCTGCTTTTCAAGAGAGAGAGCATCCTTCCGGCTCTCTCGGTGTCCCTGAAGAGCTGCCTTAAAAGCTTCATTTCCTTGCTAGTGGCATCGAGATGGCACCCTGAAATCCTCCTTGTTTGTCCTCAGCTCCTCACCATGGCCTGTGCTCTCTGTTTCAGCCTGAGAACCAGGGGAAGCCCTTGCTGGTCCGTGAGGAGTCATCTTTGAATATTCCAGCTATTGCTGCTGGCCATGTTATTAAGAGATACATTGCCCAGGCAGCGGATGAGCTCTCCTTGGAGGTAAGCAGATAAAGAAGGCGTTCCTTGTTGTCACGGACAGAAGAGTATACCGTGTGAATGCATCAGGAATATTGTCAGACACCTTCAGAATGCCTTGTGAGGCGAAGCCCAGAAGATGCAGGTCCAGAGAGGACTTGCACTGGGTTGGATGCAGGGAGGAGTTCAGCCATGTCTAAAAGATGGTTTCATTTGGCATGCTTGCACTGTATTCTGTGTGGTGTGTAAGGCAGCGGCTCTTGTACCTCCACGTTCAGCTTTCCCACAGGAAATGCCTGAAGAGCTGCCCCGGTGCAATTGCTCTCAAGCTGTGCGCTCTTTGGCAGTGCAGAAGAAGGGTGCCATTTCAGCTGTGCTTTCCTCCCAGCTGTGCTGAAGCTGGGATTGATGTTGCCATCTCTTGCAGGTGGGAGACCTGGTGTGCATTACTGCTATGCCAGGAAAAGAGCAGAGCCCCTGGTGGAGAGGCAAGCGTGGCTTTCAGGTAGGCACGAGCTTCAGACTCGTGGGCGCAACTGCAGTCAAGTCAGGAACGTCAGCTTAGTGCGGCTCTGCCCGCACAGGGTGGCTTCTGGACATCAACAGTTTCCCTGTGTCGCTGTCAGAGGACTTTCCCTTTGGCTCTGGGCTTGGGTAGGAAACTATCTCCTCATTTGACTTAGAAGCAAGAGCCTCTCGTGCTCCATACGCAGTCAGAAGTTGACCACCTCTGTCCATTGTACAAGCACGGAGGACAGAGCCATCTTCTCTGGAACTAGTATTGCTTTTGTAGGTCTTCTGGCTGCAAATGTTGAATGAGGGTTACTTTTCTGCAGGCCATTCTTTCTTGGTTGAACAGTTGAGGCCTGAGAAATGCTGCATTCAGTATTCCATCCCTCTTTTTGTTCTTGTTCCAGGTTGGGTTTTTCCCTGGTGAGTGCGTGGAGCTCATTAACGGAAAAATTCCTGAGGCCCTCGTCAATTCAGCGACAAAGCCAGGTACGGATGTTACATGAGATGGCGCGGGGAAGTCAGATGGAGTCTTTTTCTGGGTGTGTTCTGTGTTGAATACCTCCTTTATCCATCCCACGTTCTCCTCTGTGTAGATGATCCTTCCTGCATCCCACGGGGCGTAGGGCTGCTGTTTTGTAGGCAGTGAGAATGAGGGCTTGGGCAAATGCTCGAATCCTTGTAGAATGCAGTGTTGGCAATGTTCTTGCGGCTTTGACGCGCTCTGTAGAGTGTGTTTACGCTCAGCCTGATCACACTGAGCCCAACCTGAAATGAACTGGTTTCTTCCTTTTGTTGTGCAGTGCCAAAGAAGCGTGGCAAGCTCCTCAGCTTCCTTCATTCCTTCGTGAAGGCCCGCCCAAAGGAACCGAAGCAGCGGGAGCTGGAGAAGGAGAAGGAGAAGGAAGGGGTGTTTGGCTGTGACCTGGGAGAGCATCTTCTCCACTCTGGCCGTGATGGTAAGGAACAGCCCGTTCCTGAGAGCTTCCTCCCTCTGTTGGGCATGTAAAGATGAAAGAAAGGGAGATCGTGTCTAGCAAGGGGCAGGATGATAGCGGTGGAGAAACATGAAATGGGAGTTATGGCTGCAAGGGAAGCTGAGGCTAATGCTCATAGGAGGCCGGCACACTTGTATTTGCTTAAAGCCAAAGGTGTAAGCCAATGCCACGCTAGCCTGAAAACCAAGGAAGCCTTTTGGCCCAAGAGAGTGTAGTGCGTCAGTTTCCTAGCGCTTCTGGACATGAGGTCTCACGCCTCCATTCCGGTGGGAGCTGTGATGGGACTTGTGGCAGTGTCTCTGGCTTCCCCAGAATTACTTTCTTCAGGCTGCTTGGCAGGTTGTGGCATTTCTTGAAAGCCAAGAACACGTCCGTGTCCAGTTTTGTCCCCAGCTCCTGCCTGCTAGCGACGTCTGTGACAGCCTTCTTTCTCCTGTGAGGAGGAGGCAAGCAGTAGCCCGGCTGGGCTTAGTGGATGGGATGTGACAGGGGCAGCGGCTGAAGCAGGACTTGAATCAGGAGCTCAGCTAAGCGCTGGCCCTTGTTCTGTAGTCCCCCAGGTCGTGCAGAGCTGCGCTGAGTTCATTGAGCAGCACGGCGTGGTGCAGGGGATCTACCGCCTGTCCGGCGTGGCGTCCAAGATCCAGAAGCTGCGGTAAGAGTGCTTCTTGACTGTATGTTGTCTTGCTTTGGAGTTGTTTTCCTCTTTCTCCAAGCCCTCTGTTTTTGTGTCCTTCTCTCCAGCCATGACTTTGAGTCGGAGCAGATTCCGGAGCTCACCGTCCGGGACATTCACAGCGTGAGCTCCCTGTGCAAGATGTACTTCAGGGAGCTGCCGAGCCCTCTGCTGCCCAAGCAGCTGCATGGCAAGTTCTCGGTAAGCACAAGGCAATGGCCTTCATGTCCCTCGTCGTGGCCTTTCCCATCCACACACACGCCTGCGCACCTTTTTTTGGTCTTTTTTCTGTTGAAGTTGGGGTTTTGATGGACATCCAGTGGGTGTCTCTGTACAACAAGCAGCTCATGCTTCCTGCACACCTGGTGCACATAACACCTGGTGTGTGCATCCTGCCATTGGAAATGTGGGAGATGGGAGCAGCAGTGCCCTCTGCAGCTCTGAGGCCTTTTTTCTGTTAGCCCCATGCGCTTGACTCACATGATGTGTGTCTCATTCCCTTTCTGCTTTCTTCCAGGACGCTGTTTGTGCCGGTACAGATGAGGAGCGGTTGCTCAGCATGCAGGAGGTCATCCAGCAACTGCCTGCACCTCACTACAGGTCAGAAAACTGCTGCCCTCAGTCTGGGGAGCTCAGCCCTGCTGCACTTCAGAGGGCGATGATGCAATGGCAGGCTTTGTCTCACGCTCGCAACGTGATGCCTGTGTGTGCTGAAGTGGTGGATGGCTGCATGGGGTGAATGGATTGGGTCAGCTCCTGGGCACGGGGGCACGGCTGGTGCAGCTGATGGCTGAGCTGTACTGTGCTGGGGCTTGGTGCTGCAGCGTGGCACTTGGGAAAGCTTGATCTACTTGCTAGTAGCAAGAACAAGTGAGGTTTGTTTGGTGAATGTGAGCATGGCGTGCTCAGTGGTGCTGAAGGTTTGGCTCTTGCTTTCCAGGATGCTGGAATACCTGATGAGACACTTGGCTTGTCTCGCTGGGAGCTGCTCCATCACAAACATGCCCGCTAAGAACTTAGCGATTGTGTGGGCTCCCAACCTCTTCAGGTAAACTTCTTTTCCGTCTCAGCACAAGGCTTAGATCTGTTCTCCCCACGGGCACACTTTGGAGAGGAGGACAATTTGTGCTCTCTTGGTTTTGTCAGATGGGGCTGGTGTGTCCTTGATCACCCGGGAGAATGTCTTCAGTGGCATCAGTGCTTGCCCACTGTGGAAGTCTCCAGAGCCCAATTGGACAGCCTTTGGCTGCCCAAATGCAGACGTGGGGAAACGATCTCGGGTCAATGACTTCTCCAATCTGCCTTTTCTACAGATCCCAGCAGAACGAGGCTGCCTGCGCCAGCGGAAGAGCTGCCTGCGAGGAACTGCAGAGGCAGTCGGACGTGGTAGAATTCCTCATCACCCACACCGACGTCCTCTTCTGCTCCAGCTCCACATCAGGCATCGGAGATGGAGCAGGTGAGCGTCTTCCTGCATGAGCTTTGTCTTGATGAGACACCTTGATCAAATTAGATGAGAATATGGCATCCTCTGTGGCTGGATGCGGAGAATGTCCAAGCCCAAAGTTGAGCATGAGAAAACCGTCCCTGTCATGGTGATGTTTTGCGTGCAGGTGAAGCTTGATGAAAGGGTTTTGACCTCCTCTTTTTCCAGTGGTTCGGATAAGCAAGGCTGAGAGATGTGCGGCACCTCCCCCAGAAGTGTGATGGCTGTGCCGCTGCTTTCTGATCCTCCCTCTTAGCTGTGGTCTTCCCTTCCAGGGCGCAGTTCACCATCAGGGCCCGAGTCTGTGCGGGTGTCTTCTCCTGCCACCAAGCTGCTTACTTTGGAGGAGGCACAGGCACAGAGGGGAGGCCACAGCAGCTCTCCCGCTGTGACAGAGAGCAGGGACATGGAAGTGGAAGAAGGCCCCGCAGCTGCGCGGGGGAAATTCCACACAATCATTGACTTTCCGTCTGAAAGGTAAAGAGGACTTTCTTTTCCAGCAGCTTCCTATCAGACTTGGCTGGGAGGGCTTTTGTGGGTTTTTCTTCACTATTGCTAGTGCCAAAACTTGCAGAAGCTACGTGACGCTAATGGGGCGTGTGGTGGTGTACTGAATGTCCCCTCCCTTTGGACTCTGAGCTTCAACTAACACGCAGTTGCCCGACGGGCTCAGTTTAGCCACCAGAGAGGGCCTATTGCTAATGTACGTGTCAGAGATGCTTTTGAACTCCCTCTCTGGCTGCACGGTTCCTCAGCAAGCAGTTATGTTTGCCAGCTCAATCAAAGCCCTCCGTTCGATGCTGTCCTGGACAGCTGTGCAGCCTCTGCTCGCATGCTCTGCATCTGGGTTGACATGGCTGAGGGGAATGTAACCAACAAGACTCCAGGGCTGAGCTCTAGGAATGGAACCGTTGGCAACCGTGTGAATCAGAGCGAGCTTCTAAGTTGTGTTTCAGCAGGAAGCAGGCAGTGCTAGGAACAAGCAAGTGTTGGCAAGAGCTCAGGGCAGCTCTTCCCTCACCCTGCACCATGCACGACTCACACCGCTTCCTCTTTTCTCCCTCCAGACCAAGTCCACCCAGCAGGGTGAAGGAATCCCCAGCATGCAGTTGGTGTTCCTGCTTCAGGCCCAGAAAACCATCCTCTGTGGCCAAACGCCAACTGCAGCGCGATGCCAGGGAGCCCTCGGAAACAGAGGTGGTGGTCCTAGCAGGTAAGGGTGCACATCCAGCTGTCAAAACCCTGCTTGTCAGCGCCATCGAATTCATGCTTGGAGTCCACACAAAAGAGAAAGACAAACAACAAAAGCGCAACAGTTCCTTTCGAGACAGTGCTCCTCCTGTTGCTATTGTCCTATTGGCTTTGTCCTGCTGCCACTGCATAAGCAAATCTCAAGAACCACTCTCATCATTCAGCTTGTGCAAGTTTGCCACTAACTGTTTGCCTGTGTATCTACTCCTTCCTAGGTGAACCGAGCCCTCGTCCACGCAGAAGAGCCAGAGTGTATAGCGATGATTCACTGTGTGCTTATATCAATGCAGAGCTGCTAGGAAGCAGGAATCGCTGTGGCTCGGATGAGAGCCTTCCATATAACATCAGTGAGGGAATGAAGGTCTTGATCCAAGTGGAAGCCCTCATCTCTCCCGGCAGTGGAGAAGACGCTGACCTGAGCCTGCCAGAAACAACGTTCACCGAGCTGGACTGTGACGGGGCACCATTGCAGTGCAGCCCAGCCCAAGCACAGCCCGAGTGCCCCGACAGCAGCAGCTCCATGCAGGAGCAGGTCAGCGTCAGCCAGGAGGAGCCGAGCCTGGTGGAGGGGGACGTAGAATCAGAGCTCCAGTCCCAGGCACCGGGCAGCAGCACGAGCTCTGAGCACCTCTCTCCTGAACATGAAAGGATGAGTCCCATGTGTACACCGGACCTCTCACCAAAAGGCACTCCTGGCTGTTAATGAATAAAAGCACGCTGGTGCTGGATCAACGCCTTGACTGCCTTCTGAGTCTTCATTCCCAGGGATTGGGATAGATGCAAGCAACAGCAAGGCAGCTCATGTTGCAAGGCTATGGCTGTGGGCTGTGCGTGCAGCAGAGCTGCGGGTTTGTTCCCATTTTGTCTGGCTGTGGGATGCCTGCAGCGAGAGCTGTGCTCCCGTAGTGTATGGTAGCAAAGAATCTCCAGCATCCGGGATGCTGCTCATGATCATGGCCAGCTTGCTGGCTGCGGCTTTGTGATGCTTTTGATTGAGGGATGCCCTGGCTGCTCCCCGCCAGCTCTCTCATCTCTCCCGCCGTGTCCATTCCTGGCTCCCAGCTACGAGCTGGCCCTGCAGAGCATCTCCAGCCCTGTCAGCATCAGCATCCAGCAGCGGCAGGAGGAGCTCCCCGTGAGCAGCATCTGCCCGTCCCTCCCCCGGGTTCTCATTGGTCAGCGGCAGCTCTGTACCTCCCCCGGTGTCTCATTGGTCAGCGGCAGCTCTGTCCCTCCCCCGGTGTCTCATTGGTCAGCGGCAGCTCTGTCTCTCCCCCGGCGTCTCATTGGTCAGCGGCAGCTCTGTCCCTCCCCCGGCGTCTCATTGGTCAGCGGCAGCTCTGTCCCTCCTCCGGCGTCTCATTGCTCAGCGGCAGCTCCGCCGGCTCCCATGGGCTGAACCGCCGTGCGCGGGAGCGGCCGTTGGGAGCCGGCAGTGTCAGGCGCGGCTCTCGTCAGCGAAGCGCCGCTCCGGCAGCCCGGGCCGCCCCGCAGGAGAGCGCGGCGTCAGCCGGAGCTGTCCGGGCAGCAGCGAGCCGGAAGCCGCGGCACAACGGGAGCGAGTGCTGAGGACAGCTCTGCCGGAGGTGTGCGGGAGAACGGGAGCGGGAGAGGGAGAGGAGCCCTGCGCGGCCCCCCAAGCACACTGCCCTCCCCTCCCCCGTGGAACTCCCGTGGGGTTGGGCTGTGGGATTGGGATGAGGGCTGTGGGATGTGGCTGGGAGATGGGTGGTGGGATTGGGACGGATGGAGTCCTCGGGTCCCCCAGCGCCACAGTGCTGCTGCCAGCATCTGAACCGTGCCCCCCCCCAACCCCCAACCACTCCAGCGCTGCTCCCGGTGCCCCCAAACCCATTTCAGCCCCCCAGAAGCGGGGCTAAGGCGGGCCTGTGGCTACTGGGGGCTGTGGGGAGGCTATAGGGGGATATGGGGCTGCTGTAGGGGGCTGTGCAGGGACTTTTAAGGCGTATGGGTCTATAAGGAGCTGAGGTGTACTCCTGGGGGGTTTCTGGGGTTGTGGTGAGCCATCCGAGGATTTGTGGTTATAGGTGGCTGTGGGGAGGTTCTGGGCGGGGGGGTATATAGTCAGGCTGCCCAGGGAGGTTGTGGATTGTTTTTCTCTGGAGATACTCCAAACCCAGCTGGATGCCTACAGTACAGCCTGCTGTATGGAGCCTGTTTTGCGGGGGGAGGGGTTGGACTCAGTGATCTCCAGAGGTCCCTTCCAGCCCCTACAGTTCTGTGATTCTGTGATTGTAACTGTTGCTTCTTGCAGCAGTAGAGTGTTTAAGAAGAGAGAAAAAGATGGCGGCCCTGAACTGGCTTTCTGTGGATGGTAAAGCTGTGCTGAGAACTGGGCTGACTATTGCAGCTGAAAAAGCGTGCCGAGTGTGCAGACGCAGAGGAATAACTTTTCCGTGTAGGTTGAGCTTGTGTAAGGTAGGTGTCCTTGCTAGGTGAGCTTCTGCTTTAAAGCATCAAGTTGTAATTTTAAAAGTAAGGTTGCCAGTTCTTTTTTTACCCTAAGTGATTTTTTAGCCGGGAGAGATTGGAGGTTCTGTTTGGTGGTGGAAGACGGAGAGAGGAAAAGCAAGTAAAAGGCATGCTGTGCATAGCCACCACATGCCATGGGCACCGTTGTCATTCTGCACAAAGGAGGAGCAGCTCAGCAAGCTTGGCCTGGGCCGTGGGAGGGAGCATGCAGACATCTGGACCAACCGGCAATGAGTTAGTTCTTGAGGTTGTCTGTTTTCTGCTGTTTGTCCCACGTCCTGTTGCTCAGTGGTAGCTCTGTTCCTTCCCCCGTGGAACCCCCGTGGGGTTGGGCTGTGGGCTGTGGGACTGGGATGAGGGGTGTGGGATGGGCCGTGGGTTTGGGACGGATCGAGGCCTCGGGTCCCCCAGCGCCACAGTGCTGCTGGCAGCATGCGGGCCGTGCCCCCCCTCCCGCCCCCAACCCCTCCAGCCCTGCTCCCTATGCCCCCCGGACTCCCGGCAGCCCCCCAGAACCAGGGCTAAGGAGGGCGTGGGAGTCAAAAGGACATGGGCAACCTTTTTTTCAGTGGTCTGTGGGGCCAGGAGAGGGGGGAAATGGCCCTAAACTGGAGTACAGGAAGTTCTGCACCGACGTGAGAAGGAACTTGTTCACAGCGAGGTGACGGAGCACTGGTTCAGGCTGCCCAGGGAGGCTGTGGATTCTCCTTCCCTGGAGATACTCCAGACCCAGCTGGATGCCCACCTGTGCAGCCTGCTGTCCGGAACCTGTTGAGCAGAGGGGGGAGTTGGACTCGATGATCTCTAGGGATCCCTTCCGGCCCCTACAGTTCTGTGATTCTGTGATTGTAATCGTTGCTTCTTGCAGCAGTAGAGTGTTTCAGAAGAGAGAAAATCATGGCGGCCATGAGCTGGCTTTCTGTGGTTGGTAAAGCTGTGCTGAGATCTGGGCTGACTATTGCAGCGTAAAATGCGTGCCAAGTCTGCAGACACAGAGGAATAACTTTTCCATGTAGGTTGAGCTTGTCTAAGGTAGGTGTCCTTGGTACACTGCTGGACGCAATAGGGAGGAATATGGAGCTGTAGAGGATTGTGGGGGGGGGGGGCTGTAGGCATGGAGTTCTACATCTATATCTATATATGTGTGTGTTCTGGGCTGCATAAAAATAGGGGTGGCCAGCAGGGAGAGGGAGGTGATTGTCCCCCTCTGCTCAGCTCTTGAGTGTCGTGAGGTCCCATCTGGAGTAGTGTTTCCGGCCGTGGGGCCCCCAGCACAGGAAGGACGTGGAGCTCTTGGAGTGGGTCCAGAGGAGGACTATGAAGATGGTCTGAGGGCTGGAGCCACTCTCCTGTGAGGAAACGCTGAAGGAATGGGTCTCGTTTAGCTTGGAGAAGAGAAGGCTCTGGGGAGAGCTCATTGTGGCCTTTCAGTACTTGAAGGGAGCATATATACAGGAGGGGGACCAGCTGTTTATGAGGGTGGATGACGGTAGGGCAAGGGGGAATGGTTTTCAAGTGAGACGGGAGGTTTAGGTTAGATAGTAGGAGGAAGTTTTTCCCCCAGAGGGTGGTGACAGACTGGAAGAGTGCAATCCTGTGCACGCTCAGGTGTGTTTTGCTTTGTAGTGATTTCCCAATCAATCCTCATGTGGTCTCTTAGTTAGGCTGGGAGTGAAGGGGAGCACTGTGAAGCTGTTTGCTTTCCCTGCTGCGTGCTGTGGGGTTGTGCTGGCGGCGGTGCGGTTGCTTTGCTTTTCCTTGGGAGGGTGGGAAGGAGCTTAGCAGGCCCAGTTCTTCTCAAACGATTCTGATCCTCCAGTGTCAGTACTGCAGGGAGTGCACGACCTAAAGGACTTCTGGCTTGTGATGAATTTGTATCTCCGCAGCTTCTGATATTTTGGATTGTGTGTTCTAGTGCAGGCATTTCTGGGGACATGATTTATCATCACCATAGCTAACACTGCGTGGGAAATCTTGGTGTGCTTTGACTTGCCAGTGCTTTCCACTGTCTCCACTTGCCTGGAGCGTCCTTGAAATGTATGCCTAATGTGGAAATGTTTTCCTCTTTCCTAGCTTTTGTGGTACAAAGAAGCACAGCAAGGTGATGGAACAGCTTGTCCTAGATGCCATGGCCAAGCAGTTGGAGAAGAAGAAGATCATCAGGAATAGTCAGCATGGATTTAGCAAGGGGAAAGTGTGCTTGAGCAACCTCCTAGGCTTCTGTGAGGCATCAGCAGCTATATAGATGGCGGGAGAGCAATGGATGTAGTCTACCTTGACTTCAGCACTGCTTTTGATGCAGTCTTCCACGACATCCTGGTAATGAAGCTGAGCAAGTGTGGGATAGATGAGTGGACGGTGAGGTGGGCTGCGAGCTGGCTGAGTGGCCGAGCTCAGAGGGTGGTGATGGGCGCTGCAGAGTGCGGTTGGAGAGCTGTGAGTGGCGGTGAACGCTGGGGGTGGGTGCTGCCTCTGGTCTCGTTCAATATCTTGGTCAACGGCCTTGAGGAGGGGATAGTGTCCACCCTCAGTAAGTACGCCTCTGAGACAAAGCTGGGAGGAGCAGCTGGCACGCCAGAAGGCTGTGCTGCCGTTCAGCAAGAGCTGGACAGGCTGGAGAGCCAGGCAGTAGCAAAGCAGGTGAGGTGTAACAAGAGCAAGTGTAGAGTCTTGCACCTGGGAAGGAATAACCGCAAGTATCAGTAGAGGCTGGGACATGAGCTGCTGCAGAGGAGCTCTGCAGAGAAGGACCTGGGAGTCCTGGTGGGTGACAGGTTGGCCATGAGCCAGCAGTGTGCCCTGGTGGCCAAGAAGGCCGGTGGGATGGTGGGACGCATGAAAAGGAGCGTGGCCAGCAGGGCGAGGGAGGTGATCCTCCCCCTCTGCTGTGCCCTGATCAGGCCTCAGCTGGAGTACTGCATCCAGGTCTGGGCTCCTTGGTACAAAACAGACGGGGATCTCCTGGAGAGAGTCCAGCAGAAGGCCACGAAGATGATCGAGGGCCTGGAGCATCTCCCCAGTGTGGAAAGTCTGCGTGACCTGGGTCTGTTCAGCCTTGCGGAAAGAAGACTGAGAGGGGATCTTAATAATGTTTCTAAGTATCGGAAACGTGGGAGTCAAAAGGACATGGCCAGCCTTTTTTGCAGTGGTCTGTGGGGCCAGGAGAGGGGGGAAATGGCCCTAAACTGGAGTACAGGAAGTTCTGCACCGACGTGAGAAGGAACTTGTTCACAGCGAGGTGACGGAGCACTGGAACAGGCTGCCCAGGGAGGCTGTGGATTCTCCTTCCCTGGAGATACTCCAGACCCAGCTGGATGCCCACCTGTGCAGCCTGCTGTACGGAACCTGTTGAGCAGAGGGGGGAGTTGGACTCGATGATCTCTAGGGATCCCTTCCGGCCCCTTACAGTTCTGTGATTGTGTGATTGTAACCGTTGCTTCTTGCAGAAGTGCAGTGTTTCAGAAGAGAGAAAAACAAACATGGCGGCCATGAGCTGGCTTTCTGTGGTTGGTAAAGCTGTGCTGAGATGTGGGCTGACTATTGCAGCTGAAAATGCGTGCCAAGTCTGCAGACACAGAGGAATAAGTTTTCCCTGCAGATGGAGCTTGTCTAAGGTAAGTCCTTGCTAGGTGAGCTTCTGCTTTAAAGCATCAAGTTGTATAAAGAAGGTAATTTTAAAAGCAAGGTTGCCAGTTCTTTTTTTAACCAAGTGATATTTTAGCAAGGAGAGATTTGAGGTGCTGTTTGGTAATGGAAGATGGAGAGAGGAAAAGCTGTGCATAGCCAGCGCATCCCATCTGCACCGTTGTTCCCATGCACAAAGGAGAGGAGCATCTCAGCAAGCTTGGCGTGGACCGTGGAAGAGAGCATACAAACATCTGGACCAACCCGAAAGGAGTTAGTTCTGCAGGTTGGTTGCTTTCTGCTGTTTGTCCCACATCCTGTTGCTCAGTGGTAGATTTGTTCACGGTCAGTGCTAACAGGAATGTCCCAGAGCATTGTGGTTTCAGCTGTCGCAACACTTTGATCCCTTGCTTGCTGGGCTGGGGCGTTTGAGGAATGATGCATGTGCTGATATGCAGCCAGGCACTAGGGATGAGTCTGCTTAGCAAGGTATGTGTGGCAGGACTGGGGCCTGGGGACCAGGCCAGGTGGAATCCAGTGTGCTTTGCTCTTGTTCTCAGTGCTTGTTTTTGCTCAGGAGGGCAGGTGGTGAACCTCATGAAGCAATGCCTGCAGACGGGGCTTGCGGAGCAAGAGGTCCTGCAGGCCTTGTGTGACACCCACGGAGCTGTAGCGAGGCTGCGTCAGTGTAAAAGAGCAGAAATCCCCGGAGGTGTGAAGGTGAGCTGTGGGCTCCAGTAGTGCAGGAGGGGATGTACGTGCTCAGGGTTCGGCTGCTTCTGTGTGTGTTTTAAGTGAGTGTGATCCCACTGCTTGGTCCGTTTGAGTGTATGGAACAAGTGTGCCATCCTTTGTGCTGGAGTCGTGTGAAAGGAGTCCTCTGGCTTTGAGAGCTGACTTGAAGCCTGTGGACATCACTGAAGAGTAGGGGTAGGGGATGAGGCAAGGGAAGTTGGGGTAAGGGGATGAGGCGTAGGAACAGGAACCTCTTTGGCCGATCTGACGTGCTGCCATTCTCTTTTTGGATTAAGAATCTCCGTGTGTTTTTTAATGAAGAACAAACTCACTGTTAAGTTGTGAATGAATTCATTCACGCCTGTTAGTCGGTGTCATTCTCTCCATGGAGCTGCAATTGAAAGGGATGCTTCTGGTGTGATGTGCGGCCCCCTCCCGCGTTCTCAGAAGAACCAAGTTGGCAAGGCCTGGCTCCGGGTTGGTGAGCTGTGCCCAAGGTGAGAGAGTTGACTCTTGTGGGCTTTGAGACATTTCTTCCAGTTGCACGCTGTGTTATTTCCGTTGTGTTGACCTCTTGAGCTCCAGCCCCAAGTGAGGGTCGAAGCAGTAGTGCAGAAGGGACGGTTTAGACTGCAAGTGCAACGCAAAGGGCGGGAGCTAGCAGGAGCAGGGAAGTGATCATCCCCCTGTACTCAGCACTGGTGAGTCCTCACCTTGAGTCCTTGCAGCACCTTAGAGGCAACCTTGATTTCTCCATCCTTCTTTGAGCTTTGTGCCACGAGAGCTCTGCAGCTTCTACCTGTGACGTGAGAGCATATGGAAGGCCCTGCAAGAAGTCTGGGTAGGTGATGGCAGTGTCTCTTCCTTTCCCCCCCGGTGCTGGACATAGCTGGGAACGGGACTGGGGGATATGCCAGCAGTGGGTTCCTACCTCAGCAGAACGGAAGGGCTGTTCTGATGGTTGTATTGAACTGGAGTGAATCTGACGCTGATGAGAGAGATGAGGGGTGTGTGGAAAAAAAGGAGTGTGCTGCATTTTGTGGTGCAAGATGTTCTGGGAACTGCTGCTAGCAATGCCCAGCAGGCTTCCTTTTGCTGGGGAGAGGTTTAGCAAGGATTTTTTTATATGAAAAGAGTTCATCCTATATTTCCTTTCCATTGACCTTTCGTCGTACTGCTTGAGAAATTACTATTTCTTGCTGTAGAGAATACGCATGCACCCTGCACTTGTATCTGCACAAAGAATCTTCTAAACATCTCGGTACGTGTTTCTTTTTGGCACTGGGATGGAGCTGTGTGGAACACAGAATTCATCCAAACACACTTGGATGAATCTTCAGTCGGGTGCAGGGACGCGTAATGCTCATCTTAGATGTCACGCTGACAGCAGCAGTAGAGAGGCAAATTTTATAGGGTGGCATGCTTTCTTTTTTTCTTTTGTTTCAGTGATAACCATGGAAGCATAGAAGCGTTACCCAGACAAAATGAGCATTTGTCACCTGGGCTTTCTACAGATGACATAGGCAGTGGAAGTCAGCATCGCAAGCATCCGTGAGAGCCCTGCAAAAGACCGGTGAGAGTTACCCTGGCGGCCTCCTTTGGCCACCTCAGGTCTCTGTAAGCTCTCAAGCTGTGTCGTAAGTCCTCCCGTGGTGCTGACTCAGCTCTCCCTGTCTTTGGTGTAGGAGAGCTGGTCTTGAACTCCTTCCTGTTTCCTGCCTATCATCTGTTCCCTGCTTTGCCTGTGGCCCAGTGAGCCTTTTATTCCTCGCCCCCAGATTTGCACGTGTGGATGAGAGCATCTGCTTATGTACGTTTCTTTTCCAGCTGTGGTGTCAGGCTGAGCGACAGCTCCCAGCCAAGCTTGTGGTTAGCGAGACATGGAGTAGCTGGAGATGGAGTTCTCTGTGTCACTAAAGCATGAGCTTGATGGCTGCCGTGAGCCAAAGCAAGAGAGTTTGTGTGTTTGACACACCGCTGAGCGGGTAGAGCAGGGCAAGGGGGCTGATTTGGATGTGCTGCTTTCCCAGTACGGTGCTGTTTGCGTGGCAGTGCTTCTGGCGTTGCAAATTGTGTCAGATGTCAATGAATTCCTTGGAATCTGTTGAGTTGACTTGTGTAGGTTTCGTTCTCCTGTTGAACCCTTCCTGTCCGCTTGTGTGCATAGCCATGGCCTTTGCTTCTTTCTTGCCTTTTTTTATTGGTTGCGTTTGGCACTGTGCAAGCCGTGAATTGCCAGGGAAGAGCTGGAAGTGCTCTGTTCTGGGGGACAAAGTGCCAAGAAGCAGCGTGCAGCTTCAAAGCTCCAAAGTTTGGAGAGATGAGAGATGCGCTGCCTGGTGCAGGACATGATGCGCTCTGCAAGGCGCTTTCCATGAAGACCTCAGATCTGCGCTCAAACTGCATCCAAAGCAACCCAATGCCCCGTGCTTGTTGTACCCGGAGGTATCGGTGCCAGGAGTTTCTGCTGTGTTTGCAGTGCCCTTGTGTCAGCAGGGTGACGTTCATGGGGTCCAATGCCCTCAGTCATTCAAAGCATCCTTGCAGATGTTCCTAGTGAGGGGCATGTTTCATTGACACCATAGGTTGTTTTCTGGAAAATGAAACGGTGGGCTTGCGTACCTCCAGATGGTTTTCATTTCCTGCTGACCACAGTGCACGTCATGTCTGCTGCCATTGCCCCACGGCCCTGTTGTGGTTTAAGCCGGTGGGTGGCTCAGCACCACACAGTCCATTGCTTATTCCCCCCTTCCCGGTGGGATGGGGGAGAGAATTATGGGGGAAAAAAAAGAAGGTGGGAGTCATGTGTTGAGAGAAATCTCTTTCCAAAGGTAGAGAAAAGGACAGAAGTAATGGATGCACGCACACACACACACACACATATATATTTATGAATCTATGTAACAAGTGATGTAGAAGCAGTGGCTCAGCACCTCCCAAGCAATGGCCAAGCAGAGGAAGAGAGTGAGATGAGCTCCCACCCCGTCCATAACCCCTTCCACTTGATGTCATATGGTATGGAATATCCCTTTGGCCCGTTGACATCAGCTGTCCTCCTTTGGTTTCCTCCCAGCTCCTTCTTGAGAGCTTTGCTGAGAACGGCCTTGGCTCTGTCCAGGTCTGCTTCTCAGAAATTATAAACATGAGAGTGTTCTCACTGTTGTAGCATCATAGCAGACACTGAAGAAAAATGGATCCCACCTGAGACTAAGACAGCCCCCCAGTGTCCGTGCAGCGAGCCGTGTGGGGCTGCAGGTCGTGCATTTCCCTGGCAGCATTGGCCAGGGGTGCTGGGGAGGTTTGCGTGCTCAGCTTGGGCATCGCGCTGCTGTGCCTGTCAACACAGCATGCTTCGTGCTCTCCGAGCAGCAGAACAGCGTTTCATCACCAAGGTGCCGAAATATTTACTGGAACCAGATGCATTTGTGTCTCTGAGGCTGGGTTTACCCTACGAGCGCTTCTCGAAGGAGCTGTTTTGATTCCCTTTGTCCGTGTGCGACATCTTATTGTGTTCTGTGCTTTGGTATTACTCTTGGTGGGCAGAAGGAGCTGGTGGATTCAGCAGCAGTAGATTCTGTTGGTTTCCTCTGTGCTGCTTCATCCCTGGAGCTCGCTGCTGCACGGAACAGTACAGGCGTGTTTATCCCAGGGCTGCTGTAAACGGGAGCCCGGTTGGCGTAGCAGTGATCAGCAGCTAACGGGCTGTGCAGAGGAGGGCTTTGCAGAAGGAGCAGGAGTGCCTGCGTCCATCTGTATCCTCGGATATGTTCTGGCGGTGAGGCAGCAGCTGTGGCCACAGTGATTGAATGCAGACTTGGCAAGACCCCCAAGGCTTGGGGCTGCCACGTGGCATTTCCTAGCCCTACCCTCCTTTATATGCCTGGCAAAGCACAGCCACCCTGCACCCAGGGCAAGCGTTTGTCTTAGTGTCATGTTTCATGCTGTCTTGTGAAGCTCAGGCACTGGGGGCAGCTTCCCCCCAAAGAAAAGGAGGAGGAAATGAGGTCGTCATGGAAGCCAAAAGGCAAAAATGCACTTGGGAAAGAAATTGGCAAAGCAGTCTGGTAGTAGTGCTGTGTTTCTCTTCCTTTATTTCCATCCAGGTGCAAGAGATGGCTGCTCTAAGCCGCCCTTGGGTGCAAAGAAGGACCCTAGTGTGGATTTGCCATAGGCCCAGCAAGAGGCTCAACAGCACCAAGCGCCGGGTCCTGCACTTTGGTCCCGACAAGCCCATGCCAGCTTCTCCAGGATTTGGCTGGGATGGAATTCCAACCACGCACTGATTTCTCGAACGCTGGGGTGCCCTTTTGGAATCCTGTGGTCTTGTGACGTGGTCTTGCCTCCCCACCTTGTCCGTCCATGGTGGAGCAGCCGGGTGGCCCTTAGTGATGTCATAAGCGGCTAGAATGAGGGGAGGAGCAGCGCGTGCTGCGTCCCTTCATTGGAGCGCTTGAGCTCAGTGTGAGTATGTGGCTTGTTGCACTTGTGCATCTACTGAGTGTGTTCGTCTTCAGCCCGTCTTGTGCAGCGTCTTGTAGGTAAGCTGAGACGGTGCGGGATAGACGGGTGGGCAGCGAGGGCTTGAGAAGTGCTGGCTGGCAGAGCTCCTAGGATCATATTGCTTCGTCTGGACCATCAGACGCCATTTTCCCCCGGGCCATCACTTCCAAAGCCATCCATCGATGTGGCATTTGTGCCAGGGTTCTTCCCTGGTTCTTCCCTTTGTTCAGTTGTGCAAGCTCACTGACCTGCTCTTTCTCCCTCCCCTGCCCACCCTCCGCCTGCTCCCTTGGTGCAGCTTTTGCTCGCGGAAGATCAGAGCAAAGTGACAAGGAACAGCTGCGGGTTCGAGGATCTGCTTCTCCCTTGTTCTGATCTCTTGCCAGGTACGTGCCATGTTTTGTATTGCCACATGGTTCAGCAGCCCGTGTTTAGTCACACCGTGTGTAGTAACACAGCCTCGTCCAGCTGAAATGCAGCTCTGGTCACGTGTGGGATTTTTCCACTTCCTCTCCAGCTCAACCCTCAGCAGGATGCTGCCTGTAGTGCTGGGAGCAGCTAGTGTGAAGGAAAGCGATCCCTTAGGCAAAGAGCCCTAGCCCCACTCTGTGCAGAGCTGCACAACATGAGCCAGGGGCACAAGCGTGCATGCTTTGGCTGTGTGAGTGTGCCCGACAGCGGTAGGGAGCACAGCAGAGATGCAGGCAGAGGAAATGCGTGGGCAAGGCTGCGGCCGGCGCTGGTGGTGTGGCTGCTGCTGGGAGCCGGGGGCTGGGGAGCAGCTCCAGCCCCAGCAGTGACACCTCTCCCTGGCCTGCTACTGCGCTCTCAGCATGCTGCGGGCAAATGCATCTGCTGCTTTGTGCCAGAGTCCCCATCTGCTAGCAGAGGGACAGCGACTTGGTCCAATGCTGCGTATTCAAACGGCTGTCCCGTTTGAATAGACTGCACAGAGTGGTTGTTTCTAGAAGTAGTTCTGAAGAAGACTCTCAATCCAGTGCTGTGTGAACACAGGAAATGTGATTCTTTTCTGTTGCAGCTTGTCGCGCCTGCTGTGATGGGCATCGCGAGCAGCGAGATCAGCCGTGGGCCTGACCGGGCGTTGACGGAGGTACGGTGTGAAGCTCTGCTTGGTCTCTGTTCCCTGACTTGAGCCAGCAGTGTGAGCCACAGTTGTGCTCTCCTGCTTTTCAAGAGAGAGAGCATCCTTCCGGCTCTCTTGGTGTCACTGAAGAGCTGCCTTAAAAGCTTCATTGCCTTGCTAGTGGCATCGAGATGGCACCCTGAAATCCTCCTTGTTTGTCCTCAGCTCCTCACCATGGCCTGTGCTCTCTGTTTCAGCCTGAGAAGCAGGGGAAGCCCTTGCTGGTCCGTGAGGAGTTATCTCTTAATATTCCGGCTATTGCTGCTGGCCATGTTATTAAGAGATACGTTGCCCAGGCAGCGGATGAGCTCTCCTTGGAGGTAAGCAGTTAAAGGCATTTCTTGTTGTCACGGACAGAAGAGTAAAGAGACGTGTGTACGAATCATGAGAAATATCCTCATCTGTGTGGTGTGTAAGGCAGTGACTCTTGTACCTCCACGTTCAGCTTTCCCACGGGAAATGCCTGAAGAACTGCCCCGGTGCAATTGCTCTCAAGCTGTGCTCTCTTTGGCAGTGCAGAAGAAGGGTGCCATTTCAGCTGTGCTTTCCTCCCAGCTGTGCTGAAGCTGGGATTGATGTTGCAATCTCTTGCAGGTGGGAGACCTGGTGTGCATTACTGCTATGCCAGCAAAGGAGCAGAGCCCCTGGTGGAGAGGCAAGCGTGGCTTTCAGGTAGGCACAAGCTTCAGACTCATGGGCGCAACTGCAGTCAAGTCAGGAACGTCAGCTTAGAGCTGCTCTGCCCGCACAGGGTGGCTTCTGGACGTCAACAGCTTCCCTGTGTCACTGTCAGAGGACTTTCCCTTTGGCTCTGGGCTTGGGTGGGAAACTGTCTCCTCATGTGACTTAGAAGCAAGAGCCTCTCGTGCTCAATGCGCAGTCAGGAGTTGACCATCTCTGTCCTTAGCACAGGCACGGAGGACAGAGCCTTCTTGTGTGGAACCAAGTATTGCTTTTGTAGGTTTTCTGGCTGCAAATGCTGGACGAGGATTACTTTTGTGCAGGCCATTCTTTCTTGGTTGAACAGTTGAGGCCTGAGAAATGCTGCACTCAGTATTCCATCCCTCTTTTTGTTCTTGTTCCAGGTTGGGTTTTTCCCTGGAGAGTGCGTGGAGCTCATTAGTGGAAAACTTCCCGAGGCCCTCATCAATTCAGCGCCAAAGCCAGGTACGGATGTTACATGTGATGGCGCGGGGAAGTCAAATGGAGTCTTCTTCTGGGTGTGTTCTGTGTTGAATACCTCCTTCATCCATCCCACGTTCTCCTCTGTGTTGACGATCCTTCCTGCATCCCACGGGGCGTAGGGCTGCTGTTTTGTAGGCAGTGAGAATGAGGGCTTGGGCAAATGATAGAATCTTTGTAGAATGCAGTGTTGGCAATGTTCTTGCTGCTTTTATGTGCTCTGTAGCATGTGTTTCCGCTCAGCCTGGTCCCACTGAGCCCAACCTGAAATGAACTGGTTTCTTCCTTTTGTTGTGCAGTGCCAAAGAAGCGTGGCAAGCTCCTCAGCTTCCTTCGTTCCTTCGTGAAGGCCCGCCCAAATGAACCGAAGCAGCGGGAGCTGGAGAAGGAGAAGGAGAAGGAAGGGGTGTTTGGCTGTGACCTGGGAGAGCATCTTCTCCACTCTGGCCGTGATGGTAAGGAACAGCCCATTCCTGAGAGCTTCCTCCCTCTGTTGGGCATGTAAAGATGAAAAGGGAGATCGTGTCTAGCAAGGGGCAGGTTGATAGCGGTGGAGAAACGTGAAATGGGAGTTGATGGCTGCAAGGGAAGCTGAGGCTAATGCTCATAGGAGGCTGGCACACTTGTATTTGCTTAAAGCCAAAGGTGTAAGCCAATCCCACGCTAGCCTGAGAACAAAGGAAGCCTTTTGGCCCAAGAGAGTGTAGTGCGTCAGTTTCCTAGCGCTTCTGGACATGAGGTTTCACGCCTCCGTTCCGGTGGGAGCTGTGATGAGACTTGCAGTGTCTCTGGCTTCCCCAGAATTACTTTCTGCAGGCTGCTTGGCAGGTCCTGGCATTTCTTGAAAGCCAAGAACACGTCCGTGTCCAGTTTTGTCCCCGGCTCCTGCCTGTCTGCGCCGTCTGCGACAGCCTTCTTTCTCCTGTGAGGAGGAGGCAAGCAGTAGCCTGGCTGGGCTTAGTGGATGGGATGTGACAGGAGCAGCAGCTGAAGCAGGACTTGAATCAGGAGCTCAGCTAAGCGCTGGCCCTTGTTCTGTAGTCCCCCAGGTCGTGCAGAGCTGCGCTGAGTTCATTGAGCAGCACGGCGTGGTGCAGGGGATCTACCGCCTGTCCGGCGTGGCGTCCAAGATCCAGAAGCTGCGGTAAGAGTGCTTCTGGACTGTATGTTGTCTTGCTTTGGAGTTGTTTTCCTCTTTCTCCAAGCCCTCTGTTTTTGTGTCCTTCTCTCCAGCCATGACTTTGAGTCGGAGCAGATTCCGGAGCTCACCGTCCGGGACATTCACAGCGTGAGCTCCCTGTGCAAGATGTACTTCAGGGAGCTGCCGAGCCCTCTGCTGAGCGAGCAGCTGCATGGCAAGTTCTCGGTAAGCACAAGTCAATGGCCTTCATGTCCCTCTTTGTGGCCTGTCCCATCCACACACACGCCTGTGCACCTTTTTTTGGTCTTTTTTCTGTTGAAGTTGGGGTTTTGATGGACGTCCAGTGGGTGTCTCTGTACAACAAGCAGCTCATGCTTCCTGCACACCGGGTGCACCGTAACACCTGGTGTGTGCATCCTGCCACTGGAAATGTGGGAGATGGGAGCAGCAGTGCCCTCTGCAGCTCTGAGGCCCTTTTTCTGTTAGCCCCATACGCTTGACTCGCATGATGTGTGTCTCATTCCCTTTCTGCTTTCTTCCAGGACGCTGTTTGTGCCGGTACAGATGAGGAGCGGTTGCTCCGAGTGCAGGAGGTCATCCAGCAACTGCCTGCACCTCACTACAGGTCAGAAAACTGCTGCCCTCGGTGTGGGGAGCTCAGCCCTGCTGCACTTCAGAGGGTGATGATGCGATGGCAGGCTTTGTCTCACGCTGGCAACGTGATGCCTGTGTGTGTGGAAGTGCTGGATGGCTTCGTGGGGTGAATGGATTGGGTCAGCTCCTGGGCACGGGGGCACGGCTGGTGCAGCTGATGGGTGCAGCTGTATTGTGCTGGGGCTTGGTGCTGCAGCGTGGCACTTGGGAAAGCTTGATCTACTTGCTATTCCGAAGCAAGAACAAGCAGTGGCATGAAGTGAGGTTTGTTTGGTGAATGTGAGCACGGCGTGCTCAGTGGTGCTGAAGGTTTGGCTCTTGCTTTCCAGGACGCTGGAGTACCTGATGAGACACTTGGCTTGTCTCGCTGGGAGCTGCTCCGTCACAAACATGCCTGCTAAGAACTTAGCGATTGTGTGGGCTCCCAACCTCTTCAGGTAAACTTCTTTTTCCGTCTCAGCACAAGGCTTAGATCTGTTCTCCCCACGGGCACACTTTGGAGAGGAGGACAATTTGTGCTCTCTTGGTTTTGTCAGATGGGGCTGGTGTGTCCTTGATCACCCGGGAGAATGTCTTCAGTGGCATCAGTGCTTGCCCACTGCGGAAGTCTCCAGAGCCCAACTGGACAGCCTTTGGCTGCCCAAATGCCCAAACGTGGGGAAACGATCTCGGGTCAGTGACTTCTCCAATCTGCCTTTTCTACAGATCCCAGCAGAACGAGGCTGCCTGCGCCAGCGGAAGAGCTGCCTGCGAGGAACTGCAGAGGCAGTCGGATGTGGTGGAGTTCCTGATCAACCACACCGACGTCCTCTTCTGCTCCAGCTCCACATCAGGCGTAGGAGATGGAACAGGTGAGCGTCTTCCTGCATGAGCTTTGTCTTGATGAGACACCTTGATCAAATGCAGGCCTTCTCCAGGATTGTTGAGCTACGCTTTTGCTATCGAGGGGCCAGCAGATTTGTGGGCTTAGATGAGAATATGGCAACCTGTGGCTGGATGCGGAGAATGTCCAAGCCCAAAGTTGAGCATGAGAAAACCGTCCCTGTCATGGTGATGTTTTGCATGCAGGTGAAGCTTGATGAAAGGGTTTTGACCTCCTCTTTTTCCAGTGGTTCGGATAAGCAAGGCTGAGAGATGTGCGGCACCTCCCCCAGAACTGTGATGGCTGTGCCGCTGCTTTCTGATCCGCCCTCTTAGCTGTGGTCTTCCCTTCCAGGGCGCAGTTCTCCATCAGGGCCCACGTCTGTGCAGGTGTCTTCTCCTGCCACCAAGCTGCTCACCCTGGAGGAGGCACAGGCACAGAGGGGAGGCCACAGCAGCTCTCCCGCTGTGACAGAGAGCAGGGACATGGACGTGGAAGAAGGCCCCGCAGCTGCGCGAGGGAAATTCCACACAATCATTGACTTTCCATCTGGAAGGTAAAGAGGACTTTCTTTTTCAGCAGCTTCCTATCAGACTTGGTTGGGTGGGCTTTTGTGGGTTTTTCTCCACTATTGCTAGTGCCAAAACTTGCAGAAGCTACGTGACGCTAATGGGGCGTGTGGTGGTGTACTGAATGTCCCCTCCCTTTGGACTCTGAGGTTCAACTAACACGCAGTTGCCTGACGGGCTCAGTTTAGCCAGAGGGGGCCTTCTACTAATGTCAGAGTCAGAGATGCTTTTGAACTCCCTCTCTGGCTGCACGGTTCCTCAGCAAGCAGTTATGTTTGCCAGCTGAATCAAAGCCCTCCGTTCGATGCTGTCCTGGACAGCTGTGCAGCCTCTGCTCGCATGCTCTGCATCTGGGTTGACATGGCTGAGGGGAATGTAACCAACAAGACTCCAGGGCTGAGCTCTAGAAATGGAACCTCAACCGTGTGAATCAGAGCGAGCTTCTAAGTTGTGTTTCAGCAGGAAGCAGGCAGTGCTAGGAACAAGCAAGTGTTGCCAGGAGCTCAGGGCAGCTCTTCCCTCACCCTGCACCATGCACGACTCACACCGCTCCCTCTTTTCTCCCTCCAGACCAAGTCCACCCAGCAGGGTGAAGGAATCCCCAGCATGCAGTTGGTGTTCCTGCTTCAGGCCCAGAAAACCATCCTCTGTGGCCAAACGCCAACTGCAGCGCGATGCCAGGGAGCCCTCAGAAACAGAGGTGGTGGTCCTGGCAGGTAAGGGTGCACATCCAGCTGTCAAAACCCTGCTTGTCAGCGCCATCGAATTCATGGTTGCACTGGGCTTGTTCCTCCTGCTAGCGTTCAAGCCCATGCCTACCATCTTCGGTTCAGCCCTGTCTTTCTTTCCCAAATCTGGTGTCTCTGGTGAAGTCAAGATGTGGACCTGCCGGAGCACACCCCTCTCGTGCCTTTCCCCAAGTAGCTTTGGAAAGAGACAGGAGATGGGCACCACTGCAGTATGTCTCAGAATGATTCCTTCTGACACTTAGGATGGAAGGAAGAGTACCTTTGCGACTCTGTCTTGCCTCTGTATCAGCAGGCACACGTTTAAACTGTGTAACACTGCAACAGGGTGAAGGCTTTCTGCGAGGGCTTTGGAGTCCACACAAAAGAGAAAGACAAACAACAAAAGCGCAACAGTTCCTTTCGAGACAGTGCTCCTCCTGTTGCTATTGTCCTATTGGCTTTGTCCTGCTGCCACTGCAATAGCAAATCTCAAGAACCACTCTCATCATTCAGCTTGTGCAAGTTTGCCACTAACTGTTTGCCTGTGTATCTACTCCTTCCTAGGTGAACCGAGCCCTCGTCCACGCAGAAGAGCCAGAGCGTATAGCGATGGTTCACTCTGTGCTTCCATCAATGCAGAGCTGCTTGGGAGCACGAATCGCTGCAGCTCGGATGAAAGCCTTCCGTATAACACCAGTGAGGGAATGAAGGTTCTCATCCAAGTGGAAGCCCTCATCTCTCCCGGCTGTGCAAAAGACGCTGACCTGAGCCTGCCAGAAACAACACTCACCGAGCTGGACTGTGACGGGGCACCATTGCAGTGCAGCCCAGCCCAAGCACAGCCCGAGTGCCCCGACAGCAGCAGCTCCATGCAGGAGCAGGTCAGCGTCAGCCAGGAGGAGCCGAGCCTGGTGGAGGGGGACGTAGAATCAGAGCTCCAGTCCCAGGCACCGGGCAGCAGCACGAGCTCTGAGCCCCTCTCTCCTTCACCAGAGACGATGAGTCCCATGTGTACACCGGACCTCTCACCAAAAAGCCCTCCTGGCTGTGAATGAATAAAAGCACGCTGGTGCTGGATCAACGCCTTGACTGCCTTCTGAGTCTTCATTCCCAGGGACTGGGATGGATGCAAGCAACAGCAAGGCAGCTCATGTTGCAAGGCTATGGCTGTGGGCTGTGCGTGCAGCAGAGCTGCGGGTTTGTTCCCATTTTGTCTGGCTGTGGGATGCCTGCAGCGAGAGCTGTGCACCCGTAGTGTATGGTAGCAAAGAATCTCCAGCATCCAGGATGCTGCTCATGATCATGGCCAGCTTGCTGGCTGTGGCTTTGTGATGCTTTTGAGTGAGAGCTTTTGGATGCTGCTGGATGCCTCGGCTGGTCCCCGCCAGCTCTCTCGTCTCTCCCGCCGTGTCCATTCGTGGCTCCCAGCTACGAGCTGGCCCTGCAGAGCATCTGCAGCCCTGTCAGCATCAGCATCCAGCAGCGGCAGGAGGAGCTCCCCGTGAGCAGCATCTGCCCGTCCCTCCCCCGGGCTCTCATTGGTCAGCGGCAGCTGTGTCCGTCCCCCTGCGTCTCATTGGTCAGCAGCAGCTCCGTCCCTCCCCCGGCGTCTCATTGGTCAGCGGCATCTCTGTCCCTCCCCCGGGCTCTCATTGGTCAGCGGCAGCTCTGTCCCTCCCCAGGGCTCTCATTGGTCAGCGGCAGCTCTGTCCCTCCCCCGGCGTCTCATTGCTCAGCGGCAGCTCCGCCGGCTCCCATTGGCTGAGCCGCCGTGCGCGGGAACGGCCGTTGGGAGCCGGCAGTGTCAGGCGCGGCTGTCGTCAGCGAAGCGCCGCACCGGCAGCCCGGGCCGCCCCGCAGGAGAGCGCGGCGTCAGCCGGAGCTGTCCGGGCAGCGCCGACCGGAAGCCGCGGCACAACGGGAGCGAGTGCTGAGGACAGCTCCGCCGGAGGTGTGCGGGAAAAACGGGAGTGGGAGAGGGAGAGGAGCCCTGCGCGGCCCCCCAAGCACACTGCCCTTTCCTCCCCCGTGGACCCCCCGTGGGGTTGGGCTGTGGGATTGGGATGAGGGCTGTGGGATGGGCCGTTGGTTTGGGACGGATGGAGGCCTCGGGTCCCTTAGCGCCACAGTGCTGCTGCCAGCATCAGAACAGTGCCCCACCCCCAACCCCTCCAGCGCTGCACCCGGTGACCCCAGACCCCCTGCAGCCAAGCAGAACCGGGGCTAAGGTGGGCTGTGGCTACTGGGAGCTGCGAGGAGGCTACAGGGGGGTATAGGGCTACTGTAGGGGGCTGTGCAGGGACTGTTAAGGCGTATGGGTCTATAAGGAGCTGAGGGGGACTCTAGGGGGGATCTGGGGCTGTGGTGAGCCATCGGAGGATTTGTGGCTATAGGTGGCTGTGGGGAGGTTATGGGCGGGGGGGTATATAGTCAGGCTGCCCAGGGAGGTTGTGGATTGTCCTTCTCTGGAGATATTCCAAACCCAGCTGGATGCCTACAGTACAGCCTGCTGTATGGAGCCTGTTTTGCGGCGGGGGGGTAGGGTTCCATGATCTCTAGAGGTCCCTTCCATCTCCTACGGTTCTGTGATTGTGTGATTGTAATCGTTGCTTCTTGCAGCAGTAGAGTGTTTCAGAAGAGAGAAAAAGATGGCGGCGGTGAACTGGCTTTCTGTGGATGGTAAAGCTGTGCTGAGAACTGGGCTGACTATTGCAGCTGAAAATGCGTGCCAAGAGTGCAGGCGCAGTGGAATAACTTTTCCCCGCAGGTGGAGCTTGTGTAAGGTAGGTGTCCTTGCTAGGTGAGCTTCTGCTTTAAAGCATCAAGTTGTAATTTGAAAAGCCAGGTTGCCAGTTCTTTCTTTCCCCAAGTGATTTTTTAGCCGGGAGAGATTGGAGGTGCTGTTTGGTGATGGAAGACGTAGAGAGGAAAAGCAAGTAGAAGGCATGCTGTGCATAGCCACCACATGCCATGGGCACCGTTGTCGTCCTGCACAAAGGAGGAGCAGCTCAGCAAGCTTGGCCTGGGCCGTGGGAAGGAGCATACAGACATCTGGACCAACCGGCAACGAGTTAGTTGTGCAGGTTGGTTGTTTTCTGCTGTTTGTCCCACGTCCTGTTGCTCAGTGGTAGATTTGTTCACGTTCAGTGCTAGCAGGAATGTCCCCGAGCATTTTTGTTTCAGCTGTTGCAACGCTTTGTTCCCTTGCTGCTGGGCTGGGGCGTTTGAAGAATGATGCATGTGCTGATGCCCAGCCAGGCTTTGGGGCTGAGTCTGCGTAGCAGGGTATGTGTGTGGCAGGAGTGAGGCTTGTGGAGGAGCAGGCCAGGTGGAATCCAGTGCGCTTTGCTGTCGTTCTCAGTGCTTGTTTTTGCTCAGAAGGGCCGGTGGTGAACCTCATGAAGCAATGCCTGCAGACAGAGTTTGCGGAGCAAGAGGTCCTGCAGGCCTTGTGTGACGCCCATGGAGCTGTAGCGAGGCTGCGTCAGTGTAGAAGAGCAGAAATCCCCGGAGGCGTGAAGGTGAGCTGTGGGCTCCAGTAGTGCAGGAGGGGACGTACGTGCTCAGGGTTTGGCTGCTTCTGCGTGTGTTAAGTGAGTGTGATAGCACTGCTTGGTTCATTTGTATGTGTATGGAACAAGTGTGACATCCTTTGTGCTGGAGTTGTGTGGAAGGAGTCCTATGTGTTTGCGACCTGACTTGAAGCCAGTGGGCATCACGGAGGAGTAGGGGAAGGGGATGAGGCGAGTCAAGCTGGTGTAAGAGCATGAGGCGTAGGAACAGGAATCTCTTTGGCCGATCTGAAGTGCTGCCCTTCTCTTTTTGGTTTAGGAATCTCTGTGTGCTTTTTAATGAAGAACAATCTCATTGTTCATCTTGTGAGCGAACTCATTCCGGCCTGTTAGTTGGTGTTGTTCTCTCCATGGAGCTGCAAGTGAAATGGATACTTCTGGTGTGATGTGCGGCCCCCTCCCGCCTTCTCAGATCAACCAAGTTGGCAAGGCCTGGCTCTTGGTTGGTGAGCTGTGCCCAAGGTGAGAGAGGTGTCTGTTCTGGGCTTGATGTGTGGCAATCAGACCGTATAGGCGGTATAGGATATAGAGCAGGCATGTGTTTCTTGGTGATGCGCGTACTCCCTGGTGCAAGGGGGATCGCTCCACCTAACATTCACACTAAGTTGCCCTGTAGACATCTAATCAGCTCCCTGCCCCGTGTTTTCGAGCTGCTCTCCAGCCCTTATCTCGATGGCCTTCATCCTCCCTGTTATTCCTGACCTAGTGTCTGTGAAAGTGCTTGGAATCCCTTGTTTTCTAACACTCTCTACCTAAACTCCCTTTGTTTGCCTCTTATTTCTACTTTGTGCAGCTACTCTCCCTTTTCTTGCTGTGAGGCCCTTCTCTCTCTAACTGCAGGCTCCTGTTCTCACTCTTCAGTTCCCCCCTTTTCTATAGTCTAGCAGGGCTTCTACCTGCTAGATCATTTTGATTCTGTTCTACGTGTCCCAAAATAGGCCCTACTTCCCACCTTTGGCCTCAATGCATGTCTCTTCCATATCTCCTTTTTCTTTCTAGTACTCCGGCACAGGCAGGCAGAGCATCTCATCATGACACAGGTAAAACCTCCCAACAGCACCTAGAGGATGCAAACTAGGAAGAGCTGCTTTAACCATCCTAGACTCAGTAGCCAGCTAGTATGCAAGTTCCTTAAATCTCCTTCCCAGCTGGGGTCATCCTGACTTGTCCTAGGCAGGACTTTGGTCTGTTCCCAAACTTTCCATCAATCTCTCTCGATTCTTAAATCCTTCTTGCTGTAAGCACAGCGACTCTGACTTATTACTGTGCATACCCCTCCTTCCTTGGCTGTTAATCGGTCTAGTGCCATCCTATTCTGGAGCACTGCTTTGGATAAAGGGGATACTTCTTCTTGGATTGCTCGTAATGCATCCGTTGTGCCATTCTCTATGATTTCCAGAGTTGCAGAGATATTGACTCTAGCTTTTTCTAGCTGGGCAACTCCTAGGGCCGGGATAAGGGCTCTCGGAAAGCAGTGGTATCCCTTGTTCTATATAGCTAGGGGGTTGTATGTACGCTTCGTTTGAATCCCAGGGGTCCTCAGGAGTCCCCGAGGGATCTCCTCATGCACTGTGGTCTGGGCTATTAAGTATCCTGTAGTGCAAGTCCATGTCCAATTTAAAGGTACTGCATTCCGTGCCTGAGCGTCCCCACGTAATCACTATGTGGTATCCATGAGGTAACTGACATGGCCTGGCCATCTTTTCCTGAAGAGTGAACGATGCTCCCATCCCTACAATTCCGAGTATGTTCTTCTCTGAGAGCCAGTGTGACTCCTTAGCGATTCTAGGATCACACCCCACACTTTGGTTCCACCCCCAACTACACCCTATGCCTGTCAAGTCCTGTCAGCCAACCCCCACCCCACCTTTACCGTCAGTTTTTCTGTCTGCAGAGATAGACCTAGTAGAGTTAGTAACTAGTCAATGCAATGTAGGTCCCTTTTGTGGCTTGTCTTCTATCCCAAACTTACACTTTCCGTGCTCTAGCCAATCTGGAACGGTCCAATGTAGTGCCACTGTCCCATAAAGGGGCACCTTTCCGTCCCCTCTAGGGTGGGCATTGCATATCCAACAGGATTTGTTGAGAGCCTGGCCCATTTTCTCAGTCTTCGGAAGTAGCTCTTCCCTTGCCAAGCTGTGACTACTACCCCCCTCATACTGACCATTCTGAAACTCTTATCCGTGCTTTCGGATCCTGATTTTCAGTGGTCCTCTCTCTTGTGCTGTCCACTGTGGTCCTGGTGCTTTCTTCAGGCAGGTATGATGTATCCACGGTGTAAGCCCCTCTACCTTGGCCGTGGTGTGGGTGGTCAGGAGAAGTTGGTAGGGTCCTTCCCACTTTGGTTCGAGAGGTACATCTGAGGGAGATTGAACGTAAACATGGTCGCCTGGCAATACGTGGTGCACTGGAGCGTCAGTGCTCCAGTCAATCAGTTCCCAGTCATGTGCTTCTTTGTTGGACCACCTTGGCAAAAATGTGGGCCTCGCTCTGCTGAGATTGCTACAGGAGCCCCGAACCTTGGAATTAACAGCATGTAACAGCATTTTCGTTACTTCCCCAGCCTTAGGAGTCCTCCAGGGAAATACCTCTGGCCATCCCCAATAGGTATCAGTTAGTGCCAACATCCAGCGATCCCCCCCTTTTCTTGGGGGTTTCAGGAAGTCACTTTGTCACTGTTGCCCTGGAAGGTTCCCTTTCCCAATAGGCCCACTTGTAGCCCTTTGCTGGTACTAGGATCGTGCTTTGTAACCTCTGATTACGGTCTGGAATTAAAGCCCTCTTCAACGACCTGCTCTGCCCCCTGATCCACCATCTTCTCTCCAGTTTCCGGTACGGTGTTCCCTTTCTGATGTCCTTGACAATGGATGGTAGCCACACTCTTTGTTGATTTACATCCTTGTGTGTGAGCAATCCTTGCTCTCTTCAGCTGGTCCTGTGAGCATGCAGCATCCCAACTGCGTAATTATATGGACAGATGCTATGTCAGGCTCTTGTCAAGGCAGTTATTTCAGGCTTCCTAGAGACAGTCCCCCCAGGTCATGGTTGTGTTTCGGTGACCTTGTCAGTAGCAGTTCCTGCATATCCTGCCTTACGGTTTCCTTGTCTCACCAACCTGCTTACATCAGTAAGCCAGGTGTCTTCTGCATCTTCTAAGGATTCGTCTTTCAGGTCCGACTGGTAACAGTGCGTAGCTTCAGTTGTTTCCAAGCAGTCCTGAAATGCTTGTTCTCCGGGAGTTCTGCAAAGGAGAGATGCTGGGTTGACAATATGAGTTGCAGTTATTTCTGCATCATCCTGCTGTACCAGGATGGCCTGGTATTTCAGGAAGCCCTGGGGGTGAGAGCCCATGCCCCCCTTTTACCTCCAAAACAGTATAGACACTGTATGAGATATTCCAACTGTTCTTCTTTGGCCTAGTGTAGATGTCCCAGGTTCTTGAATCTTGAGCACTCGTACAGCCACCACCCTCAACCACTCTGGCCATCTCTTACTGAGTTCCTGAAGGGGCTTTACCACCAGTCCGTAGCCGTGTATCCACGGTTGGCACCCTGCTGTCATTCCTGAGAATGTACGGAGTTCCTCGGCACTTTGTGGCTCAGGGCTTTGGCAGATGGCTTCTTTCCTGGCAGTCCTTGAGGTTCCAAGTCCAGCTGTAGCCTCCTATCCCAGATAGGTCCCTTGCCGTTGAGTTCTTGGTGCCTTCTGTTGAGAAAGTCGATCATCACTGAAACCAAGAAATTCAGCACATTCGCAGTCCATTGCACACAGCCCTCTTTGTTTCTGTGGCATCCACATGCTGCAGTCAAGTTCCACCGTGGGATGGAGGAACCCAAATCTCAGGCTCCCGAGTTGAGCAGTTCTCCAAAATCCTTGGGCTGTTCTCACAGCCCTGGCTAACACTGTCCAGGTGAACGGAGTCTTTTTTGTCCCGGACTGGGGCTCTCCTATTCAATGGCAAATCACCTTAGGCTTCCTTTGGCCAAACCAGGCAGAAAAGGCATCCTTCACATCCAGAAGGCAAACTCCACCTACTCATTCCCTAACTTAGTTACTAAAGTGTATGGATCGTATGGATTCATCAGAGAGATTGGAGTATTGTATTTGGATTCACATTCAATTAGTAATCCAAAATCCGAAAGTTATCTATGGTTTCTTTTCTCCTTCTCCACTTGCATATCCTCAAAGGGCACTGCTTAACCCTGAGTGGGCTAGCCGTAGCTCTTGCTTTGAACTTAGGGCTGCATTTTGGCTCTACCAGGCATCCCTGATAGCCACACGGCTAAGCATACCTTAGTGAAGATTTCTGTAACTTCTGAGGTTACCCCATTGTTTGTCCCTGTTTGCATTAAAGCCAGACTTACCATTTTCAGTCAGTTCATCTTGTTTGACCCTTAGCACCAGTGTTATTGAATTGACTCTCTGCATCCATTTGTTCTGATGAGTCTTGCCAGAGGAACGGTTTTGGAGAACCTGGCATCTACAGGCATGTATGTATTCCTCCTTATTTTCTCAGCCTCTCTTGAAGTGATCCCAAAAGGGAAGCCTTTTCTTGTTGGGCAGTAGCTCCGACTTGTGTTGCAAAATCATCTCCGGGCGGTAAGAGGCACCCGTGCCCACCGGAAAAGAAACCTCTTTCTCCTGCTCTCCTAGCTGCGATTTCACCAGTGGATTTGCTAGGAATAACTTCCCAGGTTGCCATTCTTCAGCTTTTGCAATCAGAGATGGTTGGATTTCTGCACCGCTGTCTCATTTCCCTGCAGTTGGCACAGTGCTTTTGCTCCAGCGGGGCTGGAACCCTCTCCCTCCACAGGCTCTTCCCGGCTCCTCCCCTACCTCTTTCTGAGGGGACCTCTGGGTCCTAGGGCTCTACTCTAGCACCGCAACAGGAACAGCTGTTGCTCTTCCCAATGGCCTTACTATCTCTGTTCCTCAATCCGTTTTTTTCCTTTCTCTTGCTCAGCTCTCTTTGGATCTACCACCCTGTTCCACCTTGCTCATCTTGGCCTTCCTCAGCCTGCGTCCTTCTGCAGCTTTTCCCTTCCCAAAGTCTCATCACTACATAAACAACTAGCATGACATTTCAGTTTCACCTCCTCCTCTCCTCCCCGGAGATTTCCAGTGTTAACAGTGGAATTTTGGGTTTCCGAGATCTCTGCACGTGAAGGCTATTCTCACTGCCAGTGCCCCATCCTCTGCACCTCCCCCCCTTTGCATGTAATGCTGTTTACAACACCACTCTCTGTGCGGGTCCGGGGCGGGGAGGGGGTGTGGGGGGTTGCTCTCCTGCCAGTGCAGATACACTCACTTTCTCTGTAACCCTTTTTCCTTTGTCCCCTCTTCATACCATCAGTTACACTTCCACATACCCTCAGTCATGCTTCTGTTTCCCATTAGCAATTACACTTACTTCTGCCATGAAAACCGTTTGTCCCATTCACTTCAGAACCCACCAATCATACAGCACAGTTCTTCAGTGTCCATAAACACCCAGTACTTAGTCTCATGATGAGAGCACTCCATTCTAACAACTGGTCATGTTACTTTATGGACCTTCCTTCCTTAAGAAAAACAGGAACTGTAAGAAGGTATGGTAGTTACGGGTCCCCTTCCGATGCCGCTTCTCATCATCTTCTAACTTCCACATTAAGCACCACTGATTGCAATACTTGGTGAGAGTTTCCTTCCTCAGGGTGCCTCCAGGTTCCCCTGCAGTATCCCACCAGTGTGCCAGTGCACATCCCAACGGGGCTTCTTTGGGAATTTCCTTCCCCTGGGAGCCTCCCACGATGTTGACCAAATTCTTCTTGATTCCTCATTTCCTCAGAGTTTCCACAGGCAACCCTGGACACCGCCTACTGATCTTGTTCAGATGTGAACACTTGGATCTCACAGATCTCACAGAAGCCTGACCACCTTCCTTGACACGCTTCCCCGCAATCAGAAGACAGTACTATGCAAACAGGCTGACCCTCATTCCCTGCAAGGAACGCATCTCACTCACACCACACTCACTCTGATCTTTAGAACAAAAGCAATGGTTTCGACGTAGTCCACAATGCTGACGACGTCTTTGAGCTGGCATCTTCATAAGGCTAGTACATGAGTCAGTAAGCTTTCAGGTTTCTCGGAAAGTCAGCTGGACATGAAATGATTAGATCCACGGTACGGAACACTCAGCAGATGGTGATAACAATTACACAACCTAGAACTCCCACTCCTATCTCGCTGTTTCCAGAAAAAGGAGGGAGAGCTGTTGCTCTTCCCTTGCGTCCGACTTGCAGGTCCCCTTCCCCAGGCATCCTGTGAGGCCCTTCTCAGAGTCTCTAACTGCAGGGTCCCGTTCTCACTCTTCAGGCTTTGAGACATGCCTTCCAGTTGCACGTTGTGTTCTTTGTTGTGTTGACCTCTTGAGCTCCAGCGCTAAGGGAGGATCCGAGCGGTAGCGCAGAAGGAACGGTTTAGAGTGGAAGTGCACTGCAAAGGGCCGGAGGCAGCAGGAGCAGGGAAGTGATCATCGCCACTGTACTGCACTCAGCACTGGTGAGTCCTCTCCTTGAGTAGTGTGTTCAGTTCTGGGCCCCTGACTAGAAGGGGGACCCTGAAAGCCTGCAGTGTGTCCAGAGAAGCGCAATGAAGCTGTGAGGGGTGTAGAGCACAAGTGTGATGGGGAGCGGCTGGGGGAAGTGGGATTCCTTAGTGTGGAGAAGAGGAGGCACAGGGAAGACCTTCTCCCTCTGTCCAGTTACGTGACGAGAGGTTGTGTTGAGGTGGGGGTGGTCCTCTTCTTCCGTGGAACTAGTGCTAGGATTAGAAGGAATGGCCTCAGGTTGCATGAGGGGAGATTGAGGTTGGATGGGAAGTACAACTTCTCCCAGTGGGTGGTCAGCCGCTGGAGCGGGCTGCCTGGGGAGGTGATAGAGTTCCTGTCCCTGCAGGTGTTCAAGGGACACTGGATGTTGTAGTGAGGGACGTGGCTTAGTGGGAAGGAAATGGTGGTGGTAGGTGAATGTTTGGACTGGATGATCATGGAGGTCTTTTCCAACGTTGCTGATGCTATGATTGTAGGAGAGGCATCTGCTGGGTGAGTGCTTTGCTGGGTGAGCGTCCCCCTGCTGGAAAGCAGGCAGCTGTGGTCTTTGCAGACAGCCACATCCACGGGGATTGGAGGCTTCTGAACCGGAACCTTGTCTTTCCCGTCTCGTGCCCGCTAAGTCACGTTGTCTAAAAGCAGCACCTTGGTGGCAACCTTGATTTCTGCAGCCTTCTCTGAGCTTTGTGCCACGAGAGCTGTGCCGCTTCTCCCTGTGATGTGAGAGGGTCTGGAAGGCCCTGCAAGAAGTCTGGGTAGGTGATGGCAGTGTCTCTTCCTTTCCCCGCCGGTGCTGGACATAGCAGGGAACGGGAGTGGGGGACATCCCAGCAGTGGATTCCTACCTCAGCAGAACGGAAGGGCTGTTCTGATGGGTGTAGTTGAAGTGGAGTGAGTCTGAGGCTGATGAGAGAAACGAGGGGCCTGTGAAAAAAAGGAGCATGCTGCATTTTGTGGTGCAAGATGTTCTGGGAACTGCTGGTAACAGTGCCCACAGACTTGGATGAATCTTCAGTCGGGTGCAGGGACGCGTAATGCTCATCGTAGATGTCACGCTGACAGCAGCAGTAGAGAGACAAATTTCATAGGGCTGCATGCTTTTTTTTTTCCTTTTGTTTCAGTCCTAGCCGTGGAAGCATAGAAGCGTTACCCAGACCAATTGAGCATTTGCCACCTGGGCTTTCTACCAATGCCATAGGCAGTGGAAGTCAGCATCGCAAGCATCCGTGAGAGCCCTGCAAAAGACTGGTGAGAGTTACCCTGGCGGCCTCCTTTGGCAACCTCAGGTCTCTGTAAGCTCTCAAGCTGTGTCGTAAGTCCCCCCGTGGTGCTGACTCAGCTCTCCCTGTCTTTGGTGTAGGAGAGCTGGTCTTGAACTCCTTCCTGTTTCCTGCCTATCATCTGCTCCCTGCTTTGCCCATGGCCCAGCGAGCCTTTTATTCCTCACCCTCAGATTTGCACGTGTGGATGAGAGCATCTGCTTATGTACATGTGCACTTATGACAGTGCACTGCACGTCTGCTGCCATTGCTTTGCAGCCCTCGTGTGGTGGAGCACCACAGAGTCCTTTGCTTACTCCCCCCTTCCCGGTGGGATGGGGGAGAGAATTATGGGGGAAAAAAAAAGAAGGTGGAACTCATATGTTGAGAGAAATCTCTTTCCAAAGGGAGAGAAAAGGACAGAAGTAATGGATGCACGCACACACACACACACACACATATATATATGAATGTATGTAACAAGTGATGTAGAAGCAGTGGCTCAGCACCTCCCAAGCAATGGCCAAGCAGAGGAAGAGAGTGAGATGAGCTCCCACCCCCGTTAAAATGCCTTCCACTTGATGTCATATGGTATGGAATATCCCTTTGGCCCGTTGACGTCAGATGTCCTCATTTGGTTTCCTCCCAGCTCCTTCTTGAGAGCTTTGCTGAGAACGGCCTTGGCTCTGTACAGCTCTGCTTATCGGAAACTATAAACACGAGAGTGTTCTCACTGTTGTAGCATCATAGCAGACACTGAAGAAAAATGGATCCCACCTGAGACTAAGACAGCCCCCCAGTGTCCGTGCAGCGAGCCGTGTGGGGCTGCAGGTCATGCATTTCCCTGGCAGCATTGGCCAGGGGTGCTGGGGAGGTTTGCGTGCTCAGCTTGGGCATCGCGCTGCTGTGCCTGTCAACACAGCATGCTTCGTGCTCTCCAAGCAGCAGAACAGCGTTTCATCACCAAGGTGCCGTAATATTTACTGGAACCAGATGCATTTGTGTCTCTGAGGCTGGGTTTACCCTACGAGCTCTTCTCGAAGGAGCTGTTTTGATTCCCTTTGTCCGTGTGTGAGCGGAAGCGCTTATCCACCCTTGTGTTCTGTCCCAAGGTACTACTCTTGGTGGACAGAAGGAGCTGGTGGATTCAGCAGCAGTAGATTCTGTTGGTTTCCTCTCTGCTGCTTCATCCCTGGAGCTCGCTGCTGCACGGAAGAGTACAGGCGTGTTTATCCCAGGGCTGCTGTAAAGGGGAGCCCGGTTGGCGTAGCAGTGAGCAGCAGCTAACGGGCTGTGCAGAGGAGGGCTTTGCAGAAGGAGCAGGAGTGCCTGCGTCCATCTGTATCCTCGGATACGTTCTGGCGGTGAGGCACCAGCTGTGGCCACAGTGACTGAATGCAGACTTGGCCTGGGGCTGCCACGTGGCGTTTCCTAGCCCGCTAGTATACCTGGCAAAGCACAGCCACCCTGCACGCAGGGCAAGCGTTTGTCTTAGTATCATTTTTCATGCTGTCTTGTGAAGCTCAGGCACTGGGGGCAGCTTCCCCCCAAAGAAAAGGAGGAGGAAATGAGGTCGTCATGGAAGCCAAAAGGCAAAAATGCACTCGGGAAAGAAACTGGCAAAGCAGTCTGGTAGTAGTGCTGTGTTTCTCTTCCTTTATTTCCATCCAGGTGCAAGAGATGGCTGCTCTAAGCCGCCCTTGGGTGCAAAGAAGGACCCTAGTGTGGATTTGCCATAGGTCCAGCAAGAGGCTCAACAGCACCAAGCGCCGGGTCCTGCACTTTGGTCCCGCCCGACAAGCCCATGCCAGCTTCTCCAGGATTTGGCTGGGATGGAATTCCAACCATGCACTGATTTCTCGAACGCTGGGGTGCCCTTTTGGAATCCTGTGGTCTTGTGACGTGGTCTTGCCTCCCCACCTTGTCCGTCCATGGTGGAGCAGCCGGGTGGCCCTTAGTGATGTCATAAGTGGCTAGAATGAGGGGAGGAGCAGCGCGTGCTGCTTCCCTTCATTGGAGCGCTTGAGCTCGGCGTGAGTACGTGGCTTGTTGCACTTGTGCACTGATTGAGTCCCTTTGTCTTCATCCCGTCTTGTGCAGCGCCTTGTAGGTAAGCTGAGACAGTGTGGGATAGACGGGTGGGCTGCGAGGGCTTGAGAAGTGCTGGCTGGCAGAGCTCCTAGGATCATATTGCTTCGTCTGGACCGTCATACGCCATTTTCCCCCAGGCCATCACTTCCAAAGCCATCCATCAAGATGGCATTTGTCCCACGGTTTTTCCCTCGCCTTCCTTGCTAAATTGTGGAGGCTCACTGACCTGCTGTTTCTCTGTCCCCCCCCCACCCTCCTCATGCTCCCTTGGTGCAGCTTTTGCTCGCGGAAGATCAGAGCAAAGTGACAAGGAACGGCTGCAGGTTCAAGGATCTGCTTCTCCCTTGTTCTGATCTCTTGCCAGGTACGTGCCATGTTTTGTATTGCCACATGGTTCAGCAGCCCGTGTTTAGTCACACCGTGTGTAGTAACACAGCCTCGTCCAGCTGAAATGCAGCTCTGGTCACATGTGGGGTTTTTCCACTTCCTCTCCAGCTCAACCCTCAGCAGGATGCTGCCTGTAGTGCTGGGAGCAGCTAGTGTGAAGGAAAGCAATCCCTTAGGCAAAGAGCCCTAGCCCCACTCTGTGCAGAGCTGCACAACGTGAGCCAGGGGCAGAAGCGTGCATGCTTTGGCTGTGTGAGTGTGGCCGACAGCTGTAGGGAGCACAGTGGGCATGCAGGCAGAGGAAATGCGTGGGCAAGGCTGCGGGCGGCGCTGGTGGTGAGGCTGCTGCTGGGAGCCTGGGGGCTGGGGAGCAGCTCCAGCCCCAGCAGCGACACCTCTCCCTGGCCTGCTACTGCGCTCTCAGCGTGCTGCGGGCAAATGCATCTGCTGCTTTGTGCCAGAGTCCCCATCTGCTAGCAGAGGGACAGCGACTTGGTCCAGTGCTGCGTATTGCAACGGCTGTCCCGTTTGAATAGACTGCACAGTGGTTGTTTCTAGAACAGCTGCCTCCGCCAGTGGGCAACTGAGAATAGTTCTGAAGAAGACTCTCAATCCAGTGCTGTGTGAACACAGGAAATGTGTTTCTTTTCTGTTGCAGCTTGTCGCGCCTGCTGTGATGGGCATCGCGAGCAGCGAGATCAGCCGTGGGCCTGACCGGGCGTTGACGGAGGTACAGTGTGAAGCTCTGCTTGGTCTCTGTTCCCTGACTTGAGCCAGCAGAATGAGCCACCGGTGTGCTCTCCTGCTTTTCAAGAGAGAGAGCATCCTTCCGGCTCTCTCGGTGTCCCTGAAGAGCTGCCTTAAAAGCTTCATTTCCTTGCTAGTGGGATCGAGATGGCACCCTGAAATCCTCCTTGTTTGTCCTCAGCTCCTCACCATGGCCTGTGCTCTCTGTTTCAGCCTGAGAACCAGGGGAAGCCCTTGCTGGTCCAGGAGGAGCCATCTCTTAATATTCCAGCTATTGCTGCTGGCCATGTTATTAAGAGATACGTTGCCCAGGCAGCGGATGAGCTCTCCTTGGAGGTAAGCAGATAAAGAAGGCATTCCTTGTTGTCACGGCCAGAAGAGTATAACGTGTGAATGCATCAGGAATATTCTCAGACACCTTCAGAATGCCTTGTGAGGCGAAGCCCAGAAGATGCAGGTCCAGATAGGACTTGCACTGGGTTGGATGCAGGGAGGAGTTCAGCCATGTCTAAAAGACGTTTTGATTTGGCATGCTTGCACTGTATTCTGTCTGGTGTGTAAGGCAGTGTCTCTTGTACCTCCACGTTCAGCTTTCCCACAGGAAATGCTTGGAGAGCTGCCCCGGTGCAATTGCTCTCAAGCTGTGCGCTCTTTGGCAGTGCAGAAGAAGGGTGCCATTTCAGCTGTGCTTTCCTCCCAGCTGTGCTGATGCTGGGATTGATGTTGCAATGTCTTGCAGGTGGGAGACCTGGTGTGCGTTCTTGATATGCCAGCAAAGGAGCAGAGCCCCTGGTGGAGAGGCAAGCGTGGCTTTCAGGTAGGCACAGGCTTCAGACTCATGGGCGCAACTGCAGTCAAGTCAGGAACATCTGCTTCGAGCTGCTCGGCCTGCACAGGGTGGCTTCTGGACGTAGACAGTTTCCCTGTGTCGCTGTCAGAGGACTTTCCCTTTGGCTCTGGGCTTGGGTGGGAAACCGTCTCCTCATGTGACTTAGAAGCAAGAGCCTCTCGTGCTCAATACGCAGTCAGGAGTTGAGCATCTCTGTCCTTTGTACAAGCACGGAGAACAGCCATCTTATGCTCCGTCAATTGCTTTTGTAGGTCTTCTGGCTGCAAATGTTGAATGAGGGTTACTTTTCTGCAGGCCATTCTTTCTTGGTTGAACAGTTGAGGCCTGAGAAATGCTGCATTCAGTATTCCATCTCCCTTCTTGATCTTGTTCCAGGTTGGATATTTCCCTGGTGAGTGCGTGGAGCTCATCAACGGAAAAATTCCTGAGGCCCTCATCAATTCAGCGCCAAAGCCAGGTACGGATGTTACATGTGATGGCGCGGGGAAATCAAATGGAGTCTTTTTCTGGGTGTGTTCTGTGTTGAATACCTCCTTTATCCATCCCACGTTCTCCTCTGTGTTGATGATCCTTCCTGCATCCCACGGGGCGTAGGGCTGCTGTTTTGTAGGCAGTGAGAATGAGGGCTTGGGCAAACGATAGGATCCTTGTAGAATGGCTTGGGATGGAAGGGACCTCAAGGATCATCAAGCTCCAACCCCCGTGCCTCAGGCAGGGCTGCCAACCTCCACTTCGAATGCCAGACTAGACCAGGCTGCCCAGGGCCCCATCCAACCTGGCCTTGGACTCCTCCAGGGACGGGGAAAATCTGTTGTTGTAGGTACTTGTTGGCAATGTTCTTCCCGCTTTTACGTGCTCTGTCGAATGTGTGATGCTCGGCCTGGTCCCACTGAGCCCAACCTGAAATGAACTGGTTTCTTCCTTTTGTTGTGCAGTGCCAAAGAAGCGTGGCAAGCTCCTCAGCTTCCTTCGTTCCTTCGTGAAGGCCCGCCCAGAGGAACCGAAGCAGCGGGAGATGGAGCTGGAGAAGGAGAAGGAAGGGGTGTTTGGCTGTGACCTGGGAGAGCATCTTCTCCACTCTGGCCGTGATGGTAAGGAACAGCCCATTCCTGAGAGCTTCCTCTCTCTGTTGGGCATGTAAAGATGAAAGAAAGTGAGATCACGTCTAGCAAGGGGCAGGTTGATACCGGTGGAGAAGCGTGAGGTGGGAGTTATGGCTGAAAGGGAAGCTGAGGCTAATGCTCATAGGAGGCCGGCACACTTTTATTTGCTTAAAGCCAAAGGTGTAAGCCAATGCCACGCTAGCCTGAAAACCAAGGAAGCCTTTTGGCCCAAGAGAGTGTAGTGCGTCAGTTTCCTAGCTCTTCTGGACATGAGGTCTCACGCCTCCATTGCGGTGGGAGCTGTGATGGGACTTGTGGCAGTGTCTCTGGCTTCCCCAGAATTACTTTCTGCAGGCTGCTTGGCAGGTCCTGGCATTTCTTGAAAGCCAAGAACACGTCCGTGTCCAGTTTTGTCCCCGGCTCCTGCCTGTCTGCGCCGTCTGCGACAGCCTTTTTTCTCCTCTACGGAGGAGGCAAGCAGTAGCGCGGCTGGGCTTAGTGGATGGGATGTGACAGGGGCAGCGGCTGAAGCAGGACTTGAATCAGGAGCTCAGCTAAGCGCTGGCCCTTGTTCTGTAGTCCCCCAGGTCGTGCAGAGCTGCGCTGAGTTCATTGAGCAGCACGGCGTGGTGCAGGGGATCTACCGCCTGTCCGGCGTGGCGTCCAAGATCCAGAAGCTGCGGTAAGAGTGCTTCTGGACTGTATGTTGTCTTGCTTTGGAGTTGTTTTCCTCTTTCTCCAAGCCCTCTGTTTTTGTGTCCTTCTCTCCAGCCATGACTTTGAGTCGGAGCAGATTCCGGAGCTCACCGTCCGGGACATTCACAGCGTGAGCTCCCTGTGCAAGATGTACTTCAGGGAGCTGCCGAGCCCTCTGCTGAGCGAGCAGCTGCATGGCAAGTTCTCGGTAAGCACAAGGCAATGGCCTTCATGTCCCTCTTTGTCGCCTTTCCCATCCACACACACGCCTGCGCACCTTTTTTTGGTCTTTTTTCTGTTGAAGTTGGGGTTTTGATGGACATCCAGTGGGTGTCGCTGTACAACAAGCAGCTCATGCTTCCTGCACACCGGGTGCACCGTAACACCTGGTGTGTGCATCCTGCCATTGGAAATGTGGGAGATGGGAACAGCAGTGCCCTCTGCAGCTTTGAGGCCCTTTTTCTGTTAGCCCCATACGCTTGACTCGCATGATGTGTGTCTCAATCCCTTTCTGCTTTCTTCCAGGACGCTGTTTGTGCCGGTACAGATGAGGAGCGGTTGGTCAGAATGCAGGAGGTCATCCAGCAGCTGCCCGCGCCTCACTACAGGTCAGAAAACTGCTGCCCTCAGTCTGGGGAGCTCAGCCCTGCTGCATTTCAGAGGGCGATGATGCGATGTCAGGCTTTGTCTCACGCTGGCAACGTGATGCCTGTGTGTGTTGAAGTGGTTGATGGCTGCGTGGGGTGAATGGATTGGGTCAGCTCCTGGGCACGGGGGCACGGCTGGTGCAGCTGATGGCTGCGGCTGTGCTGTGCTGGGGCTTGGTGCTGCAGCGTGGCACTTGGGAAAGCTTGATCTACTTGCTAGTAAGCAAGAACAAGCAGTGGCATGAAGAGTGGTTTGTTTGGTGAATGTGAGCACGGCGTGCTCAGTGGTGCTGAAGGTTTGGCTCTTGCTTTCCAGGACGCTGGAGTACCTTCTGAGACACTTGGCTTGTCTTGCTGGGAGCTGCTCCATCACAAACATGCACGCTAAGAACTTAGCAATTGTATGGGCTCCCAACCTCTTCAGGTAAACTTCTTTTTCCGCCTCAGCACAAGGCTTCCATCTGTTCTCCCCACGGGCACACTTTGGAGAGGAGGACAATTTGTGCTCTCTTGGTTTGTCAGATGGGGCTGGTGTGTCCTTGATCAGCCGGGAGAATGTCTTCAGTGGCATCA